>NW_006921698.1:5367468-5372064 GCF_000298275.1 Orycteropus afer afer | reverse complement strand
ATTTGAACCACCAGCCTTCTGGTTAGCAGTCAAGTGCCTTAGCCTCTATGCTATTTTAGGTCCTATTAATTTCTATATCTATTGTATAATCAGTTTGAAAATTTCCACAAAACAAAAAACAAAAAATTTGCTAGGATTTTGATTAGGATTATATAGAATATATAAATCTGTTTTGGGAGGATGCACACTGTAAAACTTTGGAGTCTTCCTAGCCATTAATATGGTACATCTCTTCATTTATTTGAGTATGTTTAAATTTCTGTTAGCGATGTTTTTGATGTTTCAGTGTACATGTTTTGTATCTATTAAATTTATCTCTATACTTCTCATGAGTTTTTTTTTTTTTTAAAAAAAAAAAAGAAAAAGAAACAATTCACTGCCATAGAGTTGGATCCGACTCATAGAGAGCTCTCCTTGGGTTTCTGAGGCAGTATCACTATGGAAGTAGATTGCCCAATCCTCCTGAGGAGTGGCTGGTGGGTTTGAACCACCAGCCTTCTGGTTAGCAGTCAGATGCCTTAGGCACTACACCACAGAGCTTCCATGTTTCTATGTTGTTATATAAATTATTATCTTTATGATTAATTCTTAATTATTCTTCTTAATTCTTATTGAAGTTGTTCATTGCAAGTATATAAATAAAACTGATTTTTATACTGACTTTGTATCCTACAAACTTGCTATGCTCAAGGATGTCTCCTTGACAACTAAGGCGGGCCTGACACAAGCCATGATATTTCCAATCGCCTCATATGCATATGTGAGAGCTGGACAATGAATGAGGAAGACCGAAGAAGAGTTGATGTTTTTGAATTGTGGTGCTGGCAAAGAATGCTGAAAGTACCATGAACTGCTAAAAGAACTAACAGATCTGTCCTGGAGGAAGTGGACCCGAATTGCTCCATGTAAGCGAGAATGGCCAGGCTTCGTCTCACCTATTTTGATCATGTTGTCAGAAGGGACCATTCCCTGGAGAAGGATGTCATGTTTGGTAGGGTGGAGGGTCAAGGAAAGAGGGGGAGGCCTTCAACAAGATGGATTGACATGGTGGCTGTGGTGATGGGCTCAAGTATAGCAGGGATCATGGAGCTGGCGCGGGATTGGGCAGTGTTTCGTTCTGCTGTGCATGGGGTCGCTATGAGTCGGAGATGACTCGACAGCACCTAACATAAGATTAGCATTAAAATTAGTAAATTTTATAGATTCCTTATGATTTTCTATATAGATGATTATATAGAAAAGAGTCCAGATCACTACACTGTTGAATAGAAGTACCAAGGGCAGAGCATAGACATTCTTCCCTTGTTCTTTCTTTCAGGAAGAAAGAATTCAGGTCTTCACCAAAATGTAATATCAGCTGTAATTGTTTTGGTAGGCATCCTTTGTAAGACTGAGGATTTTATTTTGTATTCCCAGTTAACTGATTTTTAAAAAATTATCAACGAAAATTGAATTTTGTCAAATGCCTTTCTGCATCTATGATTATATGGCTTTCAAGTCCTTTAATATGATGAAATATACTGATTTTTTAATGTTAAATCAATTTTGCATTTTTGGAATATTGGAATAAAATACTCTTCATCATGCAGTGTTATTCTTTTTTTTTTTTTTTTTTTTAATTGCTGGATTCAATTTGCCAGGATTTTTGTAAGGATTTTTGTGTTTATGTTCATAAATGATATTGGTCAATATTTTTCTTGCAATTACTTTGTCTGGTTTTGTCATCAGGATAATGCTGGGCTCATAGAATAAATTAGGAAGTAATGGTCTTTATTATTTTCTGGAAAAGTTTGCATAAAATTAATACGATTTTGTCTTAAATGTTTGATGAAATTTACCTTTAAAATCAAATAGGCCTGGAGTTTTCTTTGTGAAAGGGATTTTAAATATGAATTTGCTTTTCAAATAGATATGATGCTATTCAAGCATTGTATTTCTTCTTGAGTTAGCTTTTGTAATTAGTGTTTCCTCAGAAGTTAGTCAAATTCATCTAAATTGTCAAATTTATAGGCAGATATTGTTCATAGTATCCCTTTATTGTTCTTTAAATGTTTGCTTGGTCTGTGCTGATGTCTCTCTTTAATCCCTGATAACAGTATTTTCTGACCTATTTTTCATGATTAGTTTGGCTAGAGGTTTTTCAGTTTTACATACCTTTTCAAAACCAGATTTAGTGTGATTGATTTTTCTCTAGTCTTTTCCTTAAAATTATTTCTTCTGTTTCTTTCTTTTATTATTTCCTTCCCACAGTTGCCTTTACATGATCTAAGAAAAACATAGAATATGGGTCTGGTACTATATTCTGACTGCTAACCAGAAGGCTGGTGCTTCATACCCACAAGCTACTCCTCGGAAGGAAGATTGGGCAATCTACTTGCATAGTGATACTGCTTCGGAAAACCAAGGAGGGGTCACTATAAATTGAAATTGACTTGACAGCAGTAAGTTTTTTCTTTTTTTATTCCTTTTGTAATACACTCATTTCTCATTTATTGACATGTTTAGTCTTGAAAGACTAGTTCATTATGTGAAAATTTGTGTTATGCAAAAATGGAGGATGATCACATCATTACCTCAGTGCCAAATTTCTTCATTACATAACTACCAAACTACATCATTATATAACTGCCAAACCACTGAAAATCATGGCCCAGCCAACTTGATACATAACCTTACCCATAACAGTCAGCGTTACTCTTGCCTTGTACCTTGGCATTAGTTACTGTCAGACATAAGTTGTTAATGTACAAAATAATTGGGTAGTAGATTTTTTACTATTATCTTTAATATGAAATGTCAGATAACAAGATAGTTAATATATGAGGAATAGGTGTGTATAAGCATTTAATACTATATATCACATCCCTGTAAGTATTGCTTTAGTTGTATTCCTCAAATTTTGATATATTGTATGTTTATTTTCATTAGCTCAATATATTTTCTAATTTCTCTCAAGACTTCTTTTTCACCCATTGTTTATTGAGAAGTGTGCATAGTTTTCAATTAATTGAGAATTTCCACATATTTTTCTGTTATTTGTTTAATTCTCTTTTAACCAGGTAAGTTGCTTGTTTGATTTATTCCTATTCATTTTATAGAACAAGGGGATATTGCATAGTTTAAAATGAGGAAGGGAGCATGTCAGGGTTGCATCCTTTCACCATACTTATTCAATCTGTATGCTGAGCAAATAATCCTAGAAGCCAGGCTATATGAAGGAGAATGTGGCATCAGGATTGGAGAAAGGCTCACTAACAACCTGCAATATGCAGATGATACAACTTTGCTTGTTGAAAGTGAGGATTACTTGAAGCACTTACTGATGAGGATTAAAGACTATGGTGTGCAGTATGGATTACACCTCAACATAAAGAAAACAAAAATCCTCACAACTGGACCAATAAGCAGCATCACAATAAATTGAGAGAAGATTGAAGTTGTTAAAGATTTCATATTACTTGGTTCCACAATCAACACCAATGGAAGCAGCAGCCAAGACGTACACGATATATCACACAGGGCAAATCTGCTGCAAGAGACCTCTTTAGAGAACAAAGATATCTCCTTGAAGACTAAGGTCCCCTAACCCAAGCCATGGAATTTTCAATTGCCTCATGTGCACGTGAGAGCTGGACAATGAATAAGGCAGACTGAAGAAGCGATGATGCTTTTGAGTTGTGATGTTGGCGAAGAATACTGAAAGTACTATAGACTGCCAAAAGAACTAACAGATCTGTCCTGAAAGAAGTATAGCCGGAATGCTCCTTGGAAGTAAGAATGGCCAGACTTTGTCTGATCTACTTTCATCATGTTATGAGAAGGAACCATTCCCAGGAGAAGGATATCATGCTTAGTAAAATTGAGGGTCAACAAAAAAGGGGAAGGCCCTCAACCAGGTGGATTGACACAGTGGCTGCAATGATGGACTCAGGTATAGCAAGGATTGTGAGGCTGGCACAGGACTGGGCGGTGTTTCGTTCCGTTGTGCATAAAGTTACTATGAGTCGGAGATGATGTGGCAGCACCTAACAACTATGTAACAACGTTATAGCAACTTGTTTTATACTTAAAATTGAATGTGGTCTATCTTGGTGAGTATTTATGTAAACTTATGAAAGAATGTGTATTCTCCTGGTGTTGGCTATTTAAGGTCCTTTGATTTTTGTATGTATTTTTGAATGTGTATTTTGTTAGATAATTCTCAATTAGATCAATTTGCTTGGTCATGTTTCTTAAGTCTTCCGTAATTTCTGTTTTCTTATTCTATCATTTACTGAGAAAGATGTGGTTAAATATACCACTATAATTGTGAATTTGTCTGTTTTTCCTTTCATTTTTGTCAGTTCTTGCTTCCCTTATTTTGAAGTTCTATAATGAGGTGCATATACATTTGGGATTTCTATGTCCTCTTGGTGAATTGACTCTTTATCATTATGAAATTACTCTCTTTGTCCTTGGCAATATTCTGCTCCTGAAATTTAGTTTCTCTGATATTAATATAAATACTTCAGCTATTATTTTAAATTATTCTTTGTATGGGATATATTTTTCCATCCTTCTATTCTTAACCTCTTGTGTCTTTATTTATATTAAAAT
>NW_006921698.1:5360246-5363718 GCF_000298275.1 Orycteropus afer afer | reverse complement strand
TTCCTTTCTTCTTGTCTCTGAATTTCTTGGATTGAAGTTTTTTGTTTTTTTTTTCACCATTTTACTATGTTTTTGGTGTAAGTTTACATAGCAAATTTGCTTCCTATTTTTGAAAAAAATATACATATTGTTCAGTGACATTGATTACATTTTTCACAATGTGTCAAAATTCTCATTATTTTGGTTCTGGTTTTTCTGTTTCCATTAATCTCGATTCACTGCTTCCCCTGCCCCCCTTATTCTCATCTTTGCTACTTTAAGGTAAGTATTGTCTGTTTGGTCTCATTAGATTGTTATTTTAAAGAAGCACTGTACTCATAGGTGATGTTGCTTATCTTATAAGCCAATCTGTTATTTAGATGAAAGGTGACCTACAGGTATGGCTTTCATACAAGGTTTAAGGGGAATCTCAGGGCAGTAGTCTTGGGAGCTCCTCTAGCCTCTTATCTGTCCAGTAAGTCTGAACATCTTCAAAAAAAGTTTCCCTTCTATTCAGGAGTGTCTTTTGTATCCTTGGTCAGAATGGTTGGTAGTGGTAGCCAGGCACCAGTAGTCCTATATACTAGTTTCTTCTCCAAGTCTTTCATATTCTTATTTTTCCTTCTGCTCCAGATGAGTAGAGACCAATAATTATACCTTAGGTGGCCATTCACAAGCTTTTAAGACCCCAGACACTACTCACCAAACCAGGATGTAAAACATAAAGTTTGTGAATTATGTTATGCTAGTTGACCAAGTTGTCCCATGAGGCTATGATCTAAGCCTTCAAATCCAGTAAACCAATCCCATGAGGTACTTGGTTATGTTCAAAAAGTAGGTGTAACTGCGTCTTGTATATGTATTATTACATATGTGAATATATATGCAACACATACATGCATGTATATACATATACCTACAGATAAGCCTATACAAGTACCCGTATCTATACACATATTACTTCTTGTGCATATATATGCATATATATCTACCTATGCAAGAACACCTATATTTTTTAGTTGTTATTGGTATTGTTACAAATTTATGTATGTTACAGAAATTTCCAAAAACATTCCTTATTCTTTTGTACTTCTTAGTGTCATAATTCACCTTGGTCAAGTTGTGCACATTTCACCTGCATTCAGTATTGCCTTTTTTCTTTTTCCTGTGCAAATTTACAAAGTAAATTTGGTTTACATTCAATAGTTCATGCACATTTGATTTCACCCTCCAATTACCATCCCCAGCCACAAAAAACTCTCCTCCCCTCTCCTCCCTGTGACTAATCCCTCCCTGTGCCCTTCTTATCTATGCATTCCTGTCTATCCAGATTTCCCTCTATGTGAATACTGACCCTCTGGTGTCTCATGGCTGATGGATCTAAGAGGTGCATCTCCCTAGAGTAGGTGGGTGCATCACCCCGGGAGAGACGTTCTGTATGCAGGTCTTTCAACTGTTGTGCTGAGAGCCAATCCATGGAAGTGAGTTCATTTCTAGGCCTGAAGCATAACCAGGGGCCATAGTCTTAGGGTTCTACCAGTCTCTATCCAACCAGTAATTCTGGTCATTTTTGTGTTTTTGAATTTCATTCCACATTTTCCTCCCACTTTATCCAGGATCTCCAGTTATGATCCCTTTCCAAGTGGTTGACATTGTTAGCCGGGCACCATCTAGTTCTTCTGGTCTTGGGGTCATGAAGGCTGAGGTCCTTTGGTGAATAGCAACTGGGGTCTTAAAAGTTTTTGAGGAGCCATCTAAGATTCAACTATTGATCTCCTCTCATCTGAAGCAAAGAAGAGTGAAGAAAATCAAAAGCACCTGGAAATAAAATTGTTGACTTTTAAGACCCCAGTTGCTATTCACCAAAGTAGGTTGTAGAACAAGATTTTTATGTACTATATTTGGGCAATGAAGCATGATGTCCCCCGAGACTATCGTCTCCAGTCCGCAGGCCCAATGATTCTCTTTCAAGGTGTTTGGTTGTCTCTGAGAAGTTACTCCAACTCTATCTTCTGTTGCTTCTGTCATGTATGTGGCTAATTTTGTAGCACAAGTACATGTGTAAGATTATTATCAGCCAAATCTATCCTTGGTCTAGAGTATATTCCTGTTTGGTATTGCCTTTTGCATCACCAAAAATAAGAGGTGTCTACTATCTGTAGAGTGATTCTCCCTTCCTCCTCCTCCCATCCTTGGTAACCACTAATGTACCTTGCTTTCTATATATATATTCCTATTCTTCTTATCAAAGTGGAATCCAACCATATCTGTCCTTTTGTGATTGATTTATTTTACTTAGCATAATGTCCTCCAGATTCATCTACATTGTATTTTTAATGATTTTATTTTCATTTCCATTATTGGCTTAAAATCTGTACATCTTTATTTTATTTTAGTTTAGTGATTGCTCTAAGTTTTATAATATATATTTTTACTTTATGTATATTATAATATTAAGCTACTTCTCCTAGAGTGTAATAATTTTAAAACAGTATATCATATTTTCATACAAATAATGTGTACATTGTATGATTTTTGCAAACCAGGCAAACCCCTCACACACTAGTTTCCAATGTGTGCTATGTGGGTTATATGTGTGAGAGTGTTCCATGCAGAAAACATGTTACTTCCATTTCCCCTTCCTGCTATGAATGTTATTGTCATGCTTTTTGTGCCACATATGTAATACATATCCAAATATCTTGTTATTTTTTTCTGCTTTGAATAGTAAATTATTATTTAAAAAGTTTTAAGATGAGAAATACATTTCTATATTCTTCAATATGTACTTATGTTCATTATTTCTACCATTCTTCATTCCTGTATGTAGATCCAAATTTCCATCTAACGTAATTTTCCTTTTGCCTTAAAAACTTAAAGTTCTTGCTAGTGTTGAATTCTCTCAGCTTTTGCTTACTTCAAAGAACCTTTATATTGCCTTCATTTCTGTAAGATAGTTTGCTTGGTAAAGAAGTCAAGTTTGTTTTTCTTTTACTACTTTAAACTTCTTGTGCTCTTGTCTTTTTGCTTGCAAGGTTTCTGAGAAGTCTGTTGTCATTCTCGTATTTGTTCCTGTATACATATAGTATGATGTGTCCAGTTTGTAACACCACACGAGAGCTAATTGTGTGTCTCAATTTCCAGCTGTGTTCAGGGACAATAGATTAAAATAGACTGTGTGGAAGTATTTGCTAACAATACAAGTCAGGCCATTTTCTCCTAGAAATCATAGTGTTAAGCATTTATGAGAATACCACTGTCTGTCATAATGGGTCTTTTTCCTTAGTCTGTTTTTAAGATTTCCCTCTTACCTATGATGTTCAGCAATTTTACTATGCCTTTGTATTTTTTTACATTCTTTGACTTCAGGTTTGTTGTGATTCTTGGATTTGAGATGTGTATATATATATACACACACACACACATACATATTTTTACTTTATGTATATTATTACTTTATGTAATATTATAATATATACATATATATGTGTGT
>NW_006921698.1:5344705-5360086 GCF_000298275.1 Orycteropus afer afer | reverse complement strand
TTGAAGTTTTTCTAACATTATTTCTCAAATATTTTCTACCCCTCCTCTCTTTCTGGGACTATAATTACATGTATATTAAACTACTTGAAATTACCCCATAAGTTATTGATGCTCCGTTTATTTTTTTCTCCATGTTGTTTTCTCTGTTCTTCAACGTGGATTGTTTCTATTGCTGTCTTCATGTTTTTTAATCTTTTCTCTTAAAGTGTTTATTCTGCTTTTAATCCCTATCTAGCATTCTTTTCAGTTATTGTTATTTCATATCTAGAGTTCAGTTTCCACTTTTTGTATCATCTGTGTTTCTTTTCATCATGGTCAGTTTTTTCTCTACCTTCTCGTATCTATGGAGAATATTTATAACAACCATTTTAATGTTCTTTATTGCTAGTTTCATCATATCAGTTATTTCTTTGTATGATTCTATTGATTGATATTTCTCTGAGTCATGAATTCTATTTCCTTTTTCTTTATACACATAGTATATTTTTATGGATGGTGATCATTGCAAATTTTGTATCTTTAGTTGCTGCATTTGGTGATATTATTTTAAATTATGCAGAGCTTTGTTGTACCATGTAGCTCCATTATTTGAAATCAGTTGCATCATTTGAAACTTTCTTTTAAACATGGTTAGGGAGGGGGGTCCAAAGCAGCTTTTAATCTAAGACTAGTCTCACTGCTGAGGAGATCTTTCACAGAAATTTACCAAATACTTTTGTATTTTGAGGTGTTTCCACCCTGTATTTTGAAAATACGAATTATTACTAGCCTTTGCCTACCACTTTTCCATGGTTATTTCTTTGGTCATGGGTAGTTTGCTCTCAAACCTGAGCAGGTCAGTATTCAGCCAAAGACTGCCCAGAGCTTTTCTATCTCTGTAGTTCCCTCATCCTCAGTATCCTAGATGGAAATTTCTAGCTGTCCTGGCCTCCTTACACTTCTCTGTCTATCTCTTCAACCCAGTGAGCACTGATTGGGGTCTCCTTCTTTGCACAGTGGCCTAGAGACTGCCTCCTGGCTGCAGACTGGGACAATTTAGGGCTCCCATCGATTTATTTCCTTCTTTCAGGAATTAGAGACTTGCATGACCTCTTGTCCAGTTTTCTAGTTGTAAATCCTGTCCCTTTAACAGTATCACAATTGACTCAGAAGTTAAAGATTGTTCTTGTTTTAGTTATAAGTACTATTTTATTAAAGTAATTTATCATATATTTACCCTTTATCATAAACTGTAAACAGTTTCTTAATTATTGGTCCTTTCTGAAAACATAAACTAATGCAGTGTTTAGTCCTTACTTACTAGTTCTTCAGAGACTACTTTCATCTACTGATCATTTGATAAATATTTATTAAGTTCTTGAAGTATGCCCACTGTGATATCCAATGAGTTAGAGCCATATAGTACTTATTCATAATGTTTTCTAAAGGATAATCTGAAAATTTTTATAAAGCAAATCTGAAGCTGAGGTTTCTTTTTTGTTTGTTTGTTTAGATTCCAAACTTTCATTTTACTGTTTCACTTATGCCTTCATACACAAGAATCATCACTTCTGCCCTTTAAAGGGAAAAAAGCTAAGGTGATCACTGAGTGTACATGTCTACTAACTTTGGAAAAATGGACATAAAGTATAGAGAAATCTATTTCCACTTATGATTGGAAAATCTGGGGGGCAATGGAAAAGATGTATTGCCAAACAGATACATTCTGAGTTCTTACCTAGGAAAAAACACAGAAAGCATCATGAGTCAAATAGAGGAAGGAAAGAGTGCTAGCATGAGTGAGCATAGCAGGAAAATCTATCAAATCTTTGAAAATAATCATTTCTTTTAGGTAGTAAGTCAAGCTTCCTGTCCTTGGACACTTTATAGTAAGTGGAAGCAGGCAATGTAAGTTATAGCTCTTTCTTCTATAATATACCTTCACACTTCTCTTTATTAGCCTAACAAATCTGCCTTGTCACTTAATCCTTTTGCTTTTTAACTATCTCACTATTTTCTATCCTTGGAAATTCTTTTTTATTCTATCTCTGTCAAAATTTGTCCACCCCACCTTCAAAATCAGTGTTAATATCATCTCTCTTCTAGAAGTCTTCCCAAGACATAGTTACTTGGCTCTAGTTACCTCAACTTAAGGCATCTTGAGAACAATTGATAAAACATGTACAAACAGATGAAATAATCTAAGAGATCATAGCTGACTACACACATAGGCATGGAACCTTAAAAAGTGTGTTTATGGTCAGTTACATTTATGAAATAAGTAATGATGAGATAATATGTTTTGAATTGAGTTCTTTGAATTAAAACTAAATTAAAAAACACTAAATTGCTTACCCTGGCATTCATGTTTCCCCAGGATTGATTTCAAATCTTCCCATGCTTATCTTTCACTTCTCTGATACTTCATATTTTCCCAATTCTGGGACTTTGCTCCATTTCCTTTGAAGGTCATTTTCACTTGCTTCTGCCCTTCAAGAGGTAAATTGAATTTTATCTTGTTCTAAAAGTTTTCCTGGTACTTCCCTCATTAGTCAAAATTTAATAAACTTATAGGCACTATAGGTTCATAAAACTGTGATATTTTTCCACATCCTGGGATCAAATTTTTCTAAGCCTGGGAGATTATTTTCATTTAAAGCATCTAGATTTCAATACCTTTCAGTGTTACTTACTTCACCCATTGAAGTTTATTCTCCTTTTTGTAGAAGAGAGGAGAAAATTAGGAATCTTTGTTTTTGTTCTGATTGAAGACTAAAGTCTAGGTTGATAAACTTCAACATCCACCATGAACTTCTACTGTGAACTCTGATAGCACTAAATTATTCTCTTGTTAAAATTATACTTAAAGATCTTGCTTTTATTTTTTGAAGATAAAATTATAGGTTAGGCAAAGAAAGAATTTAACAGACAGTTATTGTTTGTACAGTTGTATTACCAGCTATGTGGTTATTTATTTCTGTTAAGTTTACTGTCATTTTCTTTAAGTTTTTCATTTTTTACACATATATTAACTCTGTAATTTACCAGAAGTATCCATCTTCACAGGAGATTAAGGTAATGGTATTAGGAACAACAAAAACAAAAAGAATAAATTGTTAGTTGCCACTAACTAAATATTAGTTATGGGAGCTCTGGTGGCATAGTGCCTAAGGCATGTGACTGCTAACCAGGAGGCTGTTGGTTCAAACCCACCAGCCACTCCTTGGAAGGAAGGTTGGGCAATCTAATTTGATGCAACTAACAACAAAAATAATAACATTTAGAAGAGAATTTGAAGCATGGTAATTGTTGGAAATTCAAACATGTTGGAGAGGTTGTTTTCTTATTTCTTTTTCTTATCCTCAGGTCATCGTGGCTAGGGTCCTAGACTGAGTTTCAGTGGCCTGCCATGGGGTCAGTTCTGTTGAGGGCAGTAAGAGGTACATAGGATAGATAATGCAAAGCACAAGCTAACTTAAAGAGGCAGAGCTTCAGAAGGACCCACTGGAGCACTCAAGGCTGAGAAAAATCTGACAACCTGGAAGTGCTGCAGGTCCCTGACCAAGATCAGCGAGATCTGGTTGTGAGAACTATCATCTGCTGACTTTAGCTATGAGGACCAGAAGGCCAAATAGCAATCTATGAGGCAAGAACCATCACTCTAGTTCCTCAAGGAGCCAGAGAACTTCACCACATTCCTTTTACCTTTAGATTACATAAACTTCACCTACATCTTCATGTCCTGCATTGTGAAACCATTTTGCATAACCACATGCATGCAAAGCATGCAGATCCAACTCATAGCGACCCCTCCTGGATTTCTGAGGTGATATCACTATGGAAGTAGATTGCCCAACCTTCCTTCCAAGGAGTGGCTGGTGGGTTGGAGTCACCAACTTCTTGTTAGCAGTCAAATGCCTTAGGAACTACACCACCAGAGCTCCTTTTGCATAAGAAGTTCTGCCTAAAAAGTCTGAGCATTACTGTGTAGTGAATAATTTGGCCTTGCCCAACTAGAGTTCTGCAAAGGACCTCTTTCAAATGCTGAGGAGCAAAGATGTCTCCTTGAGGACTAAGGTGCGCCTGACACAAGCCATAATATTTTCAATCATCTCATATGCATGTGAGAGCTGGACAATGAATAAAGAAGACTGAAGAAGAATTGATGCTTTTGAGTGTGGTGCTGGTTAAGAATGCTGAAAGTACCGTGGACTGCTAAAAGAACTAACAGATCTGTCCTGGAAGAAGTGCAGTCAGAATATTCCTTGGAGGCAAGAATGGCCAGACTTCATCTCACCTACTTTGTTCATGTTGTCAGAAGGGACTATTCCCTGTAGAAGGATGTCATGCTTGGTAAGGTAGAGGGTCAATGAAAGAGAGAAAGGCCCCTCGACAAAATAGATTGACACAGTGGCTCTGGCGATGGGCTCAAGTATAACAGGGATTGTGGAATTAGCACGAGACTGGGCTGTGTTTCATTCTGCTATGCATAGGGTCGCTATGAGTCAGAGACGATCGATGGCACCTAACAACAACAATAACTAGAGTTCTGGTCTTTACTGTTAGCTTTTCAAGGTAATCTATTATTTTGGTGCTGTCTAGTCACACCAGGTCTTAGGGTGGGGCTGGTCACAACAATAGTATTAGGGTTGGGACTGGTCATACCAGAAAGACTATCCATGGGATTTAGGGTGGAAGCTTTGGGTCACATAGTATCAGCCACCTAGGGGACTGAGTTAAACCATGTAGGCAATCAGTTATACCTATGCAATGAAGGCCCAGTGAAAATTCTGAATATTGATGTTCAAGTAAACTTCCTGATTGGTAACACTCAGCCTGTATTGTCCCACCTTGATGCTGGGAGGGTAATATGTTCAACAGAAGTTTAGCAATTAGACCACTGCCACACTCTGCTCTATGTGCTTTGCCCTTTTTATATGTATGCATGTATTATAACTGCAAGTATAGTAGCTTTCAGGGAGTTCTGTGAGTCATGCTAACAAATTATCAAACTCAAAGTATTTTTGTGAACCCTTCTGAACTTGCAGTTGGTGTCAGAAGTAAAGGCAGCCTTGGGAACTGTGCCCATAAATCCCCTAGTTTGGGTAATGCTGAATAATTACATAAAAGGGGGATATTTGGATATCATAACAGATTGAACTTATCAGATTGGACATCAAGACTTATTTTTTTTTTCCCTAATATGCCCAACAACTGGAAACTCATTAGGAAAAGCAGATTGGTTATAAAAAAAAATTAAGCAGCTATATTTTCTTTATACAGAAGAGAAATAGGAAAATTTTGTGACTCTGCCAAACTTACCATGCACCAAATCCTATGCTAAACTCTATGCTGTTGTTGTTAGGTGCTGTTTAGTTGGTTCGGACTCATGGTGACCCTTTGTATGACAGAATGAAACGTTGTCCCCTCCTGCACCATTCTAACAATCACTGCTATGTCTGAGCCCTTGTTGCAGCAACTGTGCCAATCTATCTCAAGGATCTTCTTCTTTTTTTTTTTTTTTTTTTTGCTGTCTTTTTGCTTTACCAAGTATGATCTCCTTCTCAAGGAACTGGCACCTCCTGATAACATGACCAAAGTATGAGAGATGAAGTTTTGCCATCCTCACTTCTGAAGACTAATTTGTTCATTCTTCTGCCTGTGGTAGTTGTTGTTAGGTGCTGCTGAGTTGGCTCCGACTCATAGTGACCCTGTAGAATGAAACACTGCTTGATCCTCACAATCCTTGCTACACTTGAGCTCATCAGTGCAGTCAGTCTGTCTTCTTATCATCTTGTTGAGAGTCTTCCCCTTTTTAGATGACCCTCTACTTTACCAAGCATGTTATCCTTCTCCAGGGAATATTCACTTCTGACACCATGACCAAACAAAGCATGTGAGATGAAGTCTGACCATTCTCACTTTCAAGGAGCATAGTGGCTGTACTTCTTCTGGGACATATTTTTTCATTCTTCTGGTAGTCCATGGTATTTTCAGTATTATTTGCCAATACCACAATTCAAAGGCATCAACTCTTCCTCAGTCTTCCTTATTCACCTCCAGCTTCTACATGCATACGAGGCAATTAAAAATATCATGGCTTGGGTCGGGCACACCTTAGTGACATTTTTGCTTCTTAACACTGTAAAGAGATCTTTTGCAGCAGATATGCCCAGTGCAATACAACCTCTGATTTCTTGACTGGTGCTTCCACGGGTGTTGATTGTGGATCCAAGTAAAATGAAATCCTTTACAACTTCAATCTTTTCTCCACTTATCATGAAAACTAATCTCTGATCTTTGCCAGTAAGTGCTTCAGGTCCTCTTTACCTTCAGCAAGCAAAGTTCTGTCACCTGTATATCACAGGTTATTGATGAGTCTTCCTCCAATCCTGATGCAGTATTCTTTTTCATACAGTCCAGCTTTTTTGTTTCTTTGCTAATCATACAAATTGAATAAATTTAGTGAGAGGCTACAACCCTGATACACATCCTTCCTAGTTTTAAATCATGCACTATCCTCTTGTTTTATTTGATTGACAGCCTGTTGGTCTATGTACTGTTTCCTCATGAGCATAATTAAGTGTTCTGGAATTTCCACTCTCCACAATGTTATTTATAATTTGTTTGATACACAGAGTTGAATGCCTTCTCATAGTCAATAAAACAAAAATAAACGTCTTTCTGAAATTCCTTGCTTTCAGCCAAGATCTATCTGACATCAGCAATGATATCCCTCATTCTGTGTCCTCTTCTGAGTCCAGCTTGAATTCTTGGAAATTCTCTATCATTATACTGCTGCCAACTATTTTTGAATTATCCTTAGCAAAATTTTGCTTGTGTGTGATATTGTTCAAAATTTTCCACATTCTATTGGATTACCTTTTTAAGAATGAGAACAAATACAGATCTCTTCCAGTCAGTTGGCCAGGTTGCTGTCTTCCAAATCTCTTAGCATGAATGAATAAGCACCTCCAGCACTGCATCTGTTTGTTGAAACATCTCAGTGGGTATTCTGTCAATTCCTGGAGCCTTGTTTTTTCTCCAATTCCTTCAATGCAGCTTGGACTTCTTTTAATACCATTTGTTCTTTATCATATGCTACCTCCTGAAATAGCTGAATGTTGACCAATTCTCCAGCCTCACAGCAGCATACAAGCCACCACAGTATGACAAAATGACAGATGAGTGGTAAAGAACTAAAGGAGAACACTATTAAAAAAGTAAAGGAACATATGATGATGATATTGTATCAAATAGACAATATCATTAAAGTGATAAAAAAATTGTAGAAAAAGAACCAAATGTAAGTTCTGTAGCTGAGAGGTAGAATAACAAATAAAAATAAAATCACCAGAGGAACTCAGTGGTAGATTTGAATAATAGACATTCCAGTTCTTAAAGTGCTTTGACTTTTTGGCCATGAGCAATTTCTCACTGAATGGTCCACGGGTGATGCTCAGCTACTAGCAAAAAAGTTGATGGTTCGAATTTACCAAATGAAAGCCTGGTGATCTGCTTCCTGGAATCAGATGTCAACATCTGTTGAATTACTAAAAATGCCCCACTACTGAACTTTGTACACTAAATCTTTACTTCTGAGATAAATGTCAGGGATTATTTAAAATGAAGAAACAAGCTGCTGCAGTAATTTAAAACCATTTTTTTTTCATTAATGCTACATAAAGTAGGGGCAGATAATATCTATCTAGAACTTTTAGTATTACGAGTCATCTGAGTAATAGTAGTTTGAGAATGATGATGGAAATATAAGTTGTGTTGCGGATTCTGTTATGCTAATGCATTGCCATGTTCTGTGGCTTTGGGATCAGAAGAGGCTCAGATGTGCAGTTGACTCCATTTGGAAGAGATCCCTACCCTATTTATACATCAGAACAGGGCACTGTGACAACACACACAGCTCATCATACTCAGTGCTTACCAGACAATACACTCTCTTTTTGCAAAGCTGCTGCACTATTTGTAACACCTAGGAAACATTACACTTTTTACTATGTCTTTGATTTTTGTTTTGTTTTGTTTTGTTATAAACACACGTGTTTGGTGAATGAAGGGCAACAGAAGGCAGAGAAGGTGCTGTACACAGCTGGTATAAGCTTGGAGGCTGGATGCCACATGGAGAGAGAGTAAGACAGACAGTCCACCCAGCAGGGCAGGCCGGGCAGCATTGTGGGGCCAGTAACACTTGGTTGGTTGGTGAGAGCCCGCAAAGAGTCTTGTGCAGGACTATGGGGGCCCGGGCCCCTTGCAGCTCCCTGGTCCGAGGTTTTAGGGGGGTGACGGCAGCTGCAGCAACAGCTCCAGACTCACCTCACATTACTCAGGGCCTTGTGGGCGAATTCGGGCAGCACAAAGGCCGCCTGGTGAACACCTGAGTTGTAGTACTTCAGTTGTCCCTGCTCCACCTGCGTCTGTGTCAGCTGCTGCACTGCCTCCCGGAAGTTGGCGGTTGGGTTCTTACTGCATGGCATGAAGCCGATCTGGCCGCTGGGGTAGGTGGGGATGGTGCAGTAGGCGTAGGCCATGCCACCACGGGGAAGAGTGACTTGCAGAACTGCCGCATCTCTTTGATGAGGTCCAGGGGCACCATTGTCACTCACCCTGGCAACAGAGAATGCCATCTTCCTTGAGGGCAGTCTTCATGAGCTGGTAATAGGATTCCTTAAAGAGGTTCTCGGCAGGGCCCATGGGGTCTGAGGAGTCAGTGATGATTACATCGAAGGCATCCTAGTTCTGTTTCATGAACTTAAAACCGTCACCCACATGGAGGGTCAGCTTTGAGCTGGAGTAGCCAACAGCCATGCCTGGCAAGAACTTTTTAGAGACTTGGATGACATCCTCGTCAATTTCACACTGGACCATGGCCTCCACAGAAGGGTGCTTCACCACTTCCCGCAGGACACCCCCATCCCCGCCCCGATGATCAGCACCTTGCGTGGGTTGGGGAAGCTGCAGAGGGGCAGGTTGGCAATCATCTCCTGGTAAGAAAACTCATCCCTCTCGGTGCACTGAGGACGCCGTCCAACACCAGCACATTGCCATTGGTCTTACTGCGGAAGACAATGATGTCCTGGTACCCCGAGCGCTGATGGTGCAGCAGCTCCTCCACCTGCAGCGACAAGGTCTGACCCGGCCATAGGCTGCAGGTCTCGCGGAACCAGCTGTCTCGAATGGCGGCGGGGCCGGGGGCAGGGGGCTCCAGGGTGGGCAGGCAGGCGGCTCGGGAGGCGGGCCGGGACTGCAAGCCGCGAGGAGCCATAGCACAACCGGACCAGCTCCGCCCGCCGCCCGCACCTCAACCTTAGGTCTTTGATTTTAACTCTCTTGCCTAGGATGCCCTCCCCATATACTAAACCAAAAAACCAAACTCACTGCCATCAAGTCATTTCCGACCCATAGTGAACCCAATGAGGTTTCCAAGGCTGTAAATCTTTACACAAGTAGATAGTTCTGGCTTTCTTCCATGGAGCGGCTGGTGGGTTTGAACTGCTGACCTTCTGGTCAGCAGTCAAGTGCTATATCCAGTACACCACTAGAGCTCCCCCCATATATTGTTGTTGTTATGTGCCCACGAGTCAGACCCGACTCATAGCGACCCCTCCTTGGGTTTCCGAGGCAGTATCACTACGGAAGTAGATTGCCCAATCTTCCTTCCGGGGAGTGGCCCCATATATTAGATACCTAAATTTCTGATCAGCTCATTTTAACTCAAGTACTGCCAAATCTTCCCTTACACTCAACTTCCCATCTTGTCCACTGGGCTGCATCTTGAGGCATTCCTCCTGTTTTTTGAGTTCATCTTATAAATATTCTCATTACAGAATTTTTCACTTTATGCTGTAATTGCCTATGCTGTAGTTTTAATTCCTGGCTAATTGCAAAATCTCTAAAGGCATTCTGTCCATTTTTGAATTCCCAGGACTTCAAATAATCCTCCACACTTACTGGGTACTGGAATTCCCAAAGTGTATTTAATTATGGTTAAATTGTCAAAGTTCTTATCACCAATATGCTTCATAATCTGTTTTCTCTCTATTTTCCATTCCTCCTTTTTTTTCACATATCCTCTCTTACTATCCTGGACTCACTCTATTCCAGGCACACTGTTTTATTTGCCATTCCTCAAGAATATTATGCATGCTTCTGCTTTAGGGCCTTTGCAGTGGCTATTTTCTCTGCCAGGGATGCACTTTCTCCAAATACCTTGATGGTTTGCTCCTCAACTCTGTAAACCTGGCTGTTGTAGTTAGGTGCTGTCAAGTTAATTTTGGCTCATGGTGACCCCATGAAACAATCTAGAATTGTCCTTTAGGGTTTCCAAGGTTATAATCTTTACAGAAGCAGATTGTCACATCTTTCTTTCAGGAATGGCTGGTGGGTTGGAATCAATGACATTTTGGTTAGCAATCCAGCACTCAGCCACTGTGTCACCAGGATTCCTTCCACCTATCCACCTACTGACATCAATTCCAACTCATAGTGAGCCTATAGGACAGAGGAGAACTGCCTCAC
Organism: Orycteropus afer afer; assembly: GCF_000298275.1. NCBI lineage: Eukaryota > Metazoa > Chordata > Mammalia > Tubulidentata > Orycteropodidae > Orycteropus > Orycteropus afer. The sequence goes on along the minus strand of NW_006921698.1, from coordinate 5,349,574 downwards.
TGAGTTTCCATCAACCTTCTGGTTAGCAGCTGAGTGCTTTAACCACTGTGCCACCAGAGCTGCTTTTCAACCTGAGAATACTAGGCACCAAATGGAGTCACTTATGCTGAGCCCACCTGGTGAACTAAAACCTACTAATTTCTGTTTTCTGAAAACGCATATCCTCCCCAGGATCTGAAACTTAAGCCAATCATTTGGCCCTCCCAGGAACGGAAACCTAAGCTAACTAATTAAGATGTGCCTGCTTAGTTTAACCTAGTTAAAAATTTCTCCTTTTTCTCAAATAATGAAAATGCCCCTCAGCCAATCCAAAATTTACCCAGTATATCTTCCTTGTGCCTGTGTATCTGTGCTTATAAAATCCCTTCTACTTTGTACCATTCTGGGGAGCTCTTTTCTGACTTTCAGATCAGATAGCTCCCACCCCATTTATGAATTGCATATAATGTTTATGAATTTATATACAAATTTAATCTTGTGGAAATTTAATTTTTTAACACTTCCTTCAAGTCTTTGGTCATTTATTGACTTCTTTCCCCCTCCTGTACTCCTGATCCCCTTAAAGCCTAACCCACTACTGTTGAATCAATTCCAGTTCATATTGACTCTTTAGGACAGAGTAGAACTGCCCCACACAGTTTCCAAGGCTGTAAATCGTTAGGAAGCAGACTACATCATCTTTTTCCTGTGGAGCAGCTGGTGGATTTGAACCACTGAACTTTTGGTTAGCAGTCCAATGTTTTAACCACTGTAACGCTAGAACTCCTCTTGATCCTCTTACTCTGTTCCTAGCACTAACCATTTTCTAATACACTACATCACTTATTTATTCTGTATGTTGTTTATTGTGTCATTCTCTTTGCTAGAAGAGGGCTGGGATTTTTGTCCGCTTTCTTCACTAATGTATTCCCAAGAGCATAAATAGAGCAATGCCTAGTGCATTGAAGACACTTAATTAATATTTGTTGAACAATTAATGCATTAATATTCAAATAGCTTCTGAGGGGAATTCCTATTAAACCATTATCTTGTATTAACAAGATAGTGTAAATCAATTCATTTGCTTTCCTAATAAGGTATTTAGGACTGAAAGAAATGAGATAATGGGCAGTACAATATGCTTTAATGGGGTAATAAGAGATGGGAAGGTTTAGACATTGCCATTCATTGGAAATTGGTAAATCCAGGAACCAGGAATGGTTTATTTGTGAGAATCCATGAGTGGCCAGTAGATGCACGTAAGAATAGGGGAATAAGGCAATAGAACAGGGGTGAGTTCTAGGATTAGAAAAACAAGTCTAAGCTTTTTCAAAAGTTTACTTAGAGTTAGCCCTACATAGACTAACTGCTCTCATTATAATTTTTATTTGAATAGATTAGCTACATTTTAGATATTGACATATTGGACAGAGACTAAGGATGGTCAGTTCCAGTAATCCTAGTACAAAATAGAAAAAAAAATAACATATTCATGAGTTTTATGAATTTACAGAAGATTCTTGGGAGCTCTGATGGCATAGTGCCTAAGGCATTTGCTAACCAGAAAGCTGGCCGTTCAAACCCATCAGCCACTCCTCTAAAGGAAGATTGGGCAATCTACTTCCATAACAATAGCACCTAGAAAACCCAAGGAGATATCCCTATGAGTTGGATTTGACTCAAGGGTTGTGAGTCTTAGTTTTTTTTGAGTTCTTAGACAATTTTATTCCTGAGCAAATGGACTTCATATAGTAAAGAGGGCCTTAGGCAACATGAAAATATAGTTCAGTATTGTGATAAAACTAATTTGGATAAATGGAGATGAATGATTTATAATATGTAATACTTATTGTATAAATAAGGAACTATAAGTAAAACCGTTTACTTTGCTTATTTGTTTATGTGCCTATATTTATGTATGTGTGTATTATCCACAATTATATTAACACGGAGAATTAAAACGATCTCAATATATCAACATTATCCTGTGTCCTTACGAGTTCTTTTTTGTTATATTTTTATAAGAATTGAGCAAAGATGTAATATTTAACATTCAAGAGTCTTACCCTGTCACTTATATTATTTCAAGCATATGACACAGAAAACTGTATTTGAGATATGAAATTGACTACTATTCATATCTGAGATAAATAGAAGGAAAATATATCAAAATGTATTTCAATAAGCTGTGCCACATGTTGATCTATGATGTTTTGACTTCCAAAAGAAAATCATATTTTTATCCTATAGTTTTGAGAACTCTATTAATGCTGCAGGTTTCAAGCTAATGCTACAGTGCATCTCCCTTGGATTAACTTTGTTAATGTGTCTTATTCAAGACTGAACAACAGCACTACCTGTATTTCAATAGTTGTTGCAGAGGTAAAGATTAATATGGTGATATTAAAGAAAAAAACACTGTATCTTAGAATGCTGAAAGTTCATATTTATTTTCTCTCTTGTTAATAAAGAGAAGCACTTTAGAGAAATTTATCTTTATACTTCAGGTCATAAATTGATGATATAATAAAGACATGAAGAAATATTTTTCTCTTAGGCGTACTGCTAAACATTTGGATAGGTATATAAAATGTATTTCCTTTACTCTCTTCTTAAGTATTGAATGTAGAGACCACATTTGTAAAATGCATGCAGAATTAGTTAGAAAATAAATCTGACCAGTTTTCTGATTGTGTGGAGGGGCTAAACAAGTATTAGAGGAGCTCTTTCATTCAGTTGGTTTATATGCATGTTTGATGGTGGTTGTTATGATGTCTATAATCTGCTTTACAGCATTTCACTATAAACAGTGTGATGTAAATGTGCGTTAGTTAGCTTTAGTCTCCACCCTAAAGCAGTCAACTGTCCTAATCCAGTATTCGAAGGCCAGGGGTGGTCAACTAGCATTTAATTAGCAATGCCACACTCCAGAGGTGCCATTGCAAGTGCTTTAGTTTGCTTTATTCCTAGCACCAAAGATTAGCTAATTAGCATTTTAGCAATGGGTTTTCATTGGCCGAGTTAATGGCTTGTTAATTACCATATGAATGATATAGATGAAATTATCAAGCAGGGATGGAAGTAGTGGTTTAAAAAAATATTAGGTAGGTTAATATATTTTAGAGATATTGCTCATCCTCCCATAAAACAAGATATAAATTGTAGTGAGCTTTTCACTCTTCATCTTTCTGAACAGCATCTGAGGCATAGCAGTGGAGGCTATTCTTTGTAAAGGTTGAATACATGAGGGAGCTTATTTATAACAATAAAAGGATTCTGGATTGTACAGTGGGAAAGATTGGGGTGGGGGCTGACAACAGTGAAACATTGGATATAACCTAAATATCTTCTAGCAAGGCATTGGCTATATGAACTACAGTATGTTGTTGTTATGTGCCGTCGAATCGGACCTGACTCATAGCGACACCTCCTTGGGTTTCCGAGGTGGTATCACTATGGAAGTAGACTGCCCAACCATCCTTCCCAGGAGTGGCTGGTGGATTTGAACCACCAGCCTTCTGGTTAGCAGTCAAGTGCCTTAGGCACTACACTACCAGAACTCCCAAACTACAATATAACCACATTAAATACACAATATTTCATGGCATTGAAAATGCTCACAATGTATCCACTGAAAAATATTGTCACAAAACAATGTGCTATGGCACCATTATATAGCCCTAGTCATGATCAACGGCTGAGATTAGAAACCCACTTAGTAAAGAGGGTAAGGAATGACTATATACCAAGAACAGTTTTACAGATGACCCCGATCTCATGGGAATCAGAGCATCTAGAAGTTGCTGTCTTATTCTCTCCACCTCTGAGGAAATGTATGGTTCTGTTATTTCTAATTTCTATGCATCTTCTATCTCCGCCACCCCTTATGTATACCAGTTTTCTCTGCTTATAACATAAGCCATTATCAGTGTCAACTACCATTATCATTGTCAGTCTTCTTGGGTCTTAGCTCAAAGTTTTGAGGCAGAATATGATGAGAATGTGATTGGTTTTTGGCTGGTCAAGCGTTGGATCTCAGACCCAATCAGTTGTGACCAGGAGTATAGAGCCATCTAGTAAAGCTAGACACACAGTTCTGCCCCCTGGGCTGGGGTTGACAGCAGAGGATGTTTCCAAGGAGGTGGTTCTGGGTGAAGCAGGCAACAGAATGCCCTGTATAGTACATGCAATCCATGACTATATCTGGGTGGAAGATTTTTATTTTATTATTTCTACTCTTCCATATTTCCTAAAGGAGCTCTGGTGGTGCGGTGGTTAAAGCATTTGCTTGCTAACCAAAATGTTGGCAGTTTGAACCCACCAGCTTCTCAGTAGGAGAAAGAAGAAGTAGTCAGTATCCATAAAGATTTACAGCCTTGGAAACCCTATGGGATTCTACTCTGTCCTATAGGGTCACTATGGGTCAAAATCAACATGATGGTAATGGATTTTTTTTAATCTTTTCTAAGTTATTTGCAATAAATATGTATTTTTTCATAACAGTAACAAAATTACCAAAAGGAAAATAGTGGAAAGAAATGGGGAAAAGTGCAGAGCAGTAAGGATATGTGACCAGGAATGTTGGGGAGAAAGTTGGATTAGAAATATTTGGCTTCAACTATGTTGGATGAAATTTGTGAATAACTGACTGAGTATTCCCAGGTGATATGTAACTGGCTGAGTTTTAAAGAATAGATGAGGGCCATCTTGAGATTTCCAAAAAGTGACTATGGCTTTACATAGCTTGAAGATCTATAGGAATTTAGAGGAGGGCCCTTGTCTTATATTTTATTAGTAAAGAGTATTTGGCTCATAAAGAGTGTTAAAGTTACTAAAATACAAATACTTGAATTTTATATCACTCTAAATAGACTATTAAAAAAAACATAT
>NW_006921698.1:5340801-5344605 GCF_000298275.1 Orycteropus afer afer | reverse complement strand
TATAATGCTTTTGCAAAATAAGAAAATAGACCTGAAGAACAGATCATTTTTCATCAGGATCCCTGATGACACACCATTTGGGGTCATAGATGTTTCCATTAGAGTTATATATTTTTTTCACTTATTTCTTTTGGGATTATACAGAATCAATTGTGATGTTCCTATGTTAGAAATGTCACACAGAAGACAAACATTGGTAAGGAATAAAATGGGAACCTTCTTAATTAATTGAACAGAATAATTGCAAAATCATACCTTAATAAGAATTTGAGAAGAAATGCTAGAGTCCTGGTGTGATTAGGATTGAGATGCTTTTGAAACCATAATAAACAGTATATAACATGTTGAGAAACGTTTTTCAACCAAGATTTTGAAAATGTGTACTTGCTTATTTTATCATTGTATGATACTGTTTTGAAGTATGCAAAGGATAATACTAATGCATTATGTGCAAATGCAAGAAATGCCAATATTTCTTTGTTTTTATTATAGTCATTTGGGTGAAAGTTTACAGAGCAAATTTACTTTCCATACAACAGCTCACATATACTTTGTCTCATGACATTTACCACAATGCAACAGCTCCCCTCCCACTTCCTCCCCATGGTTACCCCTTGCCTATATCCTTCCCTCCATACACTCTTGCCCCCGAGCTGTCTCCCTGTGCATACACAGCTCTTCTATTCTCCCATGACTGTTCTCTCCAAGGAGTGTGTCTACCTAATGTAAATGTTCACTTCATATGCCTGTCTTTTGTTTGGCTGGAAGCCACAGGAGTGGGTTAAATTGAGGCCTGAAGGGCAGCAAGGGGACACAAAGTCTTAGTGGTTCCATCAGGCTCTATCAGACCAGCAAGCCTGTCCCTTATTTTTTCATTATTTTTTTTTAAATGATTTTGAGTCTTGTTCCACATTGTTCTCCCACTCTATCTAGGATCTCCTACATAGATCCCCCTCCTAGTGGTTGACAGTGGTAGCTGGGCAACATCTAGTTCTTCTGGTCTCATATTCATGTAGGCTGAGGATCACATGGTGTACCAGTTTCTTGGACTAATTGTTTCCATGAATCTTTGGTTTTCTTCATTCTTCTTTGCTCTGGATGAGGAGAAACCCATCATTGCATCTAGATGGCCACCTGCAAATTTTTAAGATTCTAGTCACTACTTGCCAAAGTAGGATGTGGAACAATGTTTTGTGTAGTATGTTATGCCAGTTGAGCTTGATGTCCCCTGCAACTATGGTTCCGAGCCCACAGGTCCAACTACTCACTCTCTCTGGGTAGCTGGCTGTGACCAAGAAGTGACTACAAACTTTTCCTTTGTCAGCTCTACTATATACCTAGGAATTCTTACAAACATACCAATATACTTGTAGAAACATTGTATACCAACCCTATACATGATCTTGGGCACACTCCCCTCTGCATAGACATACCTAATAGACATATCATATGTTCATGTTTGCCTTCACTGACAACATAGTACCATATGTGCAAAAGGGTTCATCTTTGTGGTCTGTACCACCCATGCACTTCTTTTTGTCTTCCTCTTCCTCAATGCCACTGTGTTAATTAATCCCTCACATTTGGTACATTGCCCTTCTCTTCACCCAAATCAATACTTGTCTCTACCTATCTATCACTGTTCCCTCCCCTTCCCTCCAACCCTTAGTAACCAACAAAAATAATTTCCTTCAATATATTAACCTTTCCTTGACTTTTTGCAATAATGGACTAATACAATATTTGTCATTTTGTGATTGACTTATTTCACTGAGCATAATGCCCTCCAAGTTCATCCACATTATGTGATATTTTGCATATTCTACATCATTCTTTAGGGTTGCATAGTAGTCCATTGTATGTATGTACCATTGTTTGGTTATCCATTCTTCAGTTGATGGACATCTAGGTTATTTCCATCTTTTGGCTATTGTAAATAGTGCTGCAATGAATGTGTAGGTATATCTGTTCTTATCCTGGATCTCACTTCTTTAGGATATATACCTACTAATGGAATGGCTGGGTCAAATGGTATTTCTAACTCCAACTTTTTAAGGAATTGCCATACTGCTTTCCACAGTGGTTGTATCATTTGATAGTCCCTCCAGCAGTGTATGATAGTCCCAATATCTCTGCATCCTTGCCAGCATTTGTTATTTTCTGTCTTGTTGAACTATGTTACTAGTTCTGGGGCAAGATGGTATCTCATTGTTATTTTGATTTACATCTCTCTCTAATGACTAATGATCATGAGCATTTCTTCATATGTTTGTTGGCCACCTGAATATTCTCTTTGGTGAAGTGTCCATTCATGTCTTCTCCCCATTTTTTAACTGGATTATTTGTCTATTTGTTGTTGAGTTGTTGGAATTTTCTATAAATTCTAGAGATAGGTCCCTTGTCAGATATATTGTTGCTGAGTATTGTTTCCCAATCTGTAGGTTCTCTTTTGATTCTTTCGGAGAAGTCTTTGGAAGCACATAAAAATTTAATATTTAGAAGGACCCATTCATCTGGTTGACCTTCTGCTATTTGTGCATTTTGGGTTATGCTTGATAGTCTATTTACACCATATATTACCCACTGCCATTGAGTCGGATCCGACACATAGCAACCCCTCCTTGGATTTCTGAGGCGGTGTCACTACGGAAGTAGATTGCCCAACCTTCCTTCCAAGTATGGCTGGTGGGTTTATCCACCAGCCTTCTGGTTAGCAGTCAAATGCCTTAGGCGCTATGCCACCAGAACTCCTAGGGCCCCTAAATTTACCCCTAGTATTTCCTTGAGGAACTTTATAGTTTTAGGTTTCACATTTAATTTTTGATCCATCTGGAGTTAATTTTTGTGTATGGTGTGAGGTACAGATCTTTGTTTCATTTTTCTGCAAATGGGGATCCAGTTATGCCAGCACAATTTATTAAACAGACATTCTCTTCCCCATTTAATGGATTTTGGTCCTGTGTCAAAGATCAGCTGAGTATAGGTTGATGGATCTATTTTGGGTTTTTCAATTCTATTCCATTGGTGTATGTGTCTGTCATTGTACCAACACCAGGCACTTTTGACTATAAATTTGACAAACCACTTAATAAATTAAAATTTATTAAATTTGCCAGTGGTTTGTCAACTTTACTAATCTTTTCAAAAAACCAACTTCTAGGCCTTTGACTGCTAACCAGAAGGCTGGTGGTTCAAACCCACCAGCCACTCCTCAGATGGAAGATTGGGCAATCTACTTCTTGTAGTAGTGATACTGCCTCAGAAACCCAAGAAGGAGTTGCTATGAGTTGAATCTGACTTGAAAGCAGTGAGTTTGATTTTTTTTGGTTTAGTCAATTGATGCCAGTTGATGTCTATGGTTCCCTCTTTAGAATCTTTTAAGTTTATTTTACTTTGGATATATCCAAGCTGTATTGGTTTCTGGGTTATGATTTTTTTTTTTTTCTGTTGTCTATTTTCTGCTTCATTGATTTCTGTTCATATCTTTATTATTTCCCTTCTCCTGGTGACTATAGGCTTTTCTTTCTGTTCTTTTTCTAATTGTTGGAGATATTGGTTTAAAGTGTTGATTTTGGTGCTTTCTTCTTTTTTGATATGTGCATTTATTGCTATAAATTGGCCTCTGATCACTGCTTATGCTGTGTCCCAAGGTTCTAGTATGTTGTGTTTTCATTCTCTTTTGATTCAAGGAGTTTTTTAATTTAATTTTTTATTTCTTCTCTTACCCCTTCTTTCTTCAGGAGGGTTTTGTTCAGTTCCCATGTTTTCTCTTTTTCCATTGTTGATTTCTAATTTGATAGCATT
>NW_006921698.1:5336756-5339894 GCF_000298275.1 Orycteropus afer afer | reverse complement strand
TTGCTGTCATTTTGTTATGTGTTTTTTCATGGTGTCCCTGGTTCTTTGTTCCATATAATTTTCTGTGCTGAGCTCATTATGAGTCATGTCATCATTCCCTTTTTTGCTATTGTTTTAGAATTTGTTAAATATTTGTGCTTGTCCTCTTTTTTTATAGTGATGTGAAGGTTTATCATTTTTCTTTGAGATTACCCTGTAATTTATAATTTTCTCCTGACTTTAGAACAGTTCATTCTATCTTGCAGCTCTCTTGACTTCTTCACCATTTAGAAATTCTATAACTACACTATTTTCCCCCTCTTTCTGGTTTGTGATTGTCATCACTTGCCAATTGATGTCTCTGGATCCCTCTTTAGAATCTTTTAAGCTTATTTCATTTTGGCTATATCCATAGCTGTGTTGGTTTCTGGGTTATGTCATCTTGTTTATTAATGGTCAGTTGTTGTTTGCTATTATTGTTTTGCTGTTCAAAGGACTCCCTTTAGTATCTCTTATAAGGTTGGTCTGTTTTTAACAAATTCCCTTAATTTCTGCTTATCTGGAAGTCTCCTAATTTCACCATCATATTTCAGGAACAATTTTGGTGGGTATATAATTCTTGGTTGGACATTTTTCTCTTTCAGGAATTTATATATACTATCCTATTACCTTCTTCTTTGCATGGTTTCTGCCGAGAAATCAAAGCTTATTCTTATTAGTTGTCATTTGTAATTAACTTTTCATTTCTTCCATGCTGCTTTCAGGATTCTTTCTTTGCCTTTGGTTTTGATGAGTTTGATCATGATATGTCTTGGTGATTTTCTTTTGGTGTCTATCCTGTTTAAGTTTCAACCAATTTCCTGAATGGATGTATTTTCATCTTTCATCATATCAGGGAGGTTCTCTTCCAAAAAATCTTGGACAATTTTCCCAGTGGCTTTCTTTTTCTCTTCCTGTTCTGGAATTCCAATCACATGTAGATTATTCCTTTTGAACACATGAACCTTAGGCTTTCCTCATTTTGTTTTGACCTTTTTTCTGATTGATTCTTTTCCAAAATATATTCAGGTATTTGTGTTCAATTTCATTAATTCTGTCTTCCATTGATTCAATTCTACTCCTTTGCCCTTTCAATATGTTATCTATTTCTGAAAATTTAGTATTAATCTTCTGGATTTCTATGTGTAAATTTTGTATCATTTCTAATTTTTCATTTTTTTTTTGTGTCATTTTGTTCTTGTATTTTCTTCTGAAATTGTTCTAGGGTTTTGTCTGTGTTTTCCTTAATTTTTCCAGTGTTTTCCCTGCTCTCTCAATCGATGATACCTAAATACAACTCTTTTGAATTTCTTATCTGGGAGTTCCAATGCTGCTTCTTCCTCAGGGATGTGTTCTGGGTCTGTATCCTGTTCCCTTTTTTCTACCACTTTATCTTGCTGCTTTGTGTGTACTGTGATGGTCTGTTGTCTCTGAGAAATTGTGACATTGTTGTGTTTAGATCTCTGTTAACTGTTTGTGAAGAGCAGTTAAGGGTGAGTCAGGCTTTCTTGGTGGTCATTTATCATTGGCTTGTTGGTGGAGATGGAAGTGGTGCCTCTCATTCAGTAAGTGAAGTCACAGGAGGTGCAGGTGTTGTGTTGTATGGGCACTTTTGCTGTCTCCCACTCAGTTAGACAAAAGCAACATTTGAATAACCATCAATAAAGTAAAAGCTAGTGGATAAAAAACACACCATGTAAACACACAGGAACAATAACCAAAAAAAAAAAAAAAGAAAAGAAAAGAAAAGAAAAAAAACCCTGGTATATCTGGGAGAGGGCAATAAGCCCTGGTATATCTGGGAGAGGGCAATAAGAGAAAAAAAGGTAGAGTAGGAAAATAATGAAGAAAACCAATGTGAAAAATGCAAAAAGAAAAACAACGAATGGGGTTAACCATAAGAAAAACAAAACAACAAAACAAAACAAAACAAAAAAAAAAAAACAGGAACCAGAAACAGGGAAGAGAGAAAAAACTGAAAATTAGTACCTGGGAAGGGAAGAATGAAGAAGAATAATAAAAAGGACAATAAAAATAAACTAAAAAAAGAAAAACAAAATCTGGGCAGGGCAGGCAGGGCACCCAGGCTCAATCTGAGCACACAGACTGGGATAGAATTCCTCCCAGCCCAGAAAGTGGGTGGGAGTGAGGGATTGCTGCACCTCCATTTACCAAGAGGGTGTGGGGTATAAGAGTAACAATGGGAATATTTCACCTTCCAGTCAATGGTGTCTAGAATGTCCTTGTGGTTCACAGCATGTGAAGCCTACTCTTAAGTCTCTGGAATCTGGGAGAAAGCTGTCACTTAAATATTCGAAATGTAAAACTGCTTGTAAACATTCAAGATGGCTGCACCCTCTGGACAGGCAAAAGTGCACAGCTAACTCCGAATTCCTCTTCGCTGACTCCCCTTATACTCACCAGCCACCAGTGCAGTCTTCCATGTTGCACCTGGCTAGCAGGGCTGATTTTTAGGTTAATTCTTAGGTCATAACACCACTCAGCAATATCCAAGCTGTCTGTGCCATCAGGATTGCTGACAGACCACAGCTCTGTATGTCTCCTTTTTTGGTATTTTCTGCAAGTTCCTCTACTAGTTGGAGTTTAGTCCACTTCTATATCCTTCCCTTCAAAGCTCAGGGCTCCAGAATTATCTTCTGTATCTTTGTTAATTGGTTCCCCTTTTCTTTGTGGAAGAGGGTTTGTGCAGTCTGTCTGCCTATTCTGCCATCTTACTGGGACTCCCCCAAGATTTATTTCTTTACATGGAACCACAAAAATAAATGCAAAGAAATATTTTTCTGTAAATACTAATACTAACCATTCATATATGATAGCCATCTCCTTTGGATTAATACTCATATATATAGTCCCCAGGCAACATGATTTTATAGATTTATCTGGCTCTTCTCTTTCGGTCTTTTGATATTTTTATTTCTTCCACTTCAGCCTGTCAGTCCTCTGCTGGAATATTAATTCATCACCAAGAAACACTCACTGAATATATTTTAAGTATCTGGTGCTGTGCTTGGTACGTAGGGAGCTCTGGTAGCATAGTGGCTAAGGCACTTGACTGCTAACCAGAAGACTCGCGGTTGATGACACATAGCCACCACCACA
>NW_006921698.1:5330344-5336555 GCF_000298275.1 Orycteropus afer afer | reverse complement strand
GGGGGTGGCAGTGTCTCCCATGGGGCTAAAAGTGGGCTGTGGTCCGTCTCCAGCAGATTATCCAGGATAATGTTGAGTGTGGTGCTGATCTTTTTGGCCAGCTTGCCACAGTCCATGGTGCTGAGGTAGATATACAGGTTCATCAATTCCCCACTGAAGACATTTCAAACTGTGTTGTGCAGGATGCACTGGTCCACGTGCAGCATGCGGAAAGCACAGGGTTGAGGCCAGTGTGGTGGGCAGCATGGTGGTGAGCGCATTCTGTAGCATCAGCAGCCTCCAGTACATCTTCTCCTGCATAGGCAGCAGGAACCCAATGCCCCATACAGGGTGGTGAACCATGTGATGTGTTTGTTCTCTCACACCACTGACTTCTTGCTGGGCCCCTCAGCAACACCTGGCATGGGGTCCTCCAGAAGGTGTTCACATGGATGCCCACATGGAAGTCAGCTCACCATAGTAGGCACATCCCCCAAAACTCTCCTTGGCTTCTGGCAGGTACATGTACACTATGAGGTTTTAGTTTCGGTTGCAGACAAGGAAGCCCACCTGGGCATTGTCCACCATGAAGTCCACACTGTACACCTCCAGGGGCTTGGCATCCCAAGACATAAGGCTTAGTGTTTTGCTCTCCTGCTGGTAGTTCAGAAGTGAGATGCTCTTCGTGATGTCCTCAACCAGGATGAAGTTCTTCACGCTGATCATCTGGTGGATGTAGAGCTGTGTGTCAATGAAGGCCATGCAGTCAGCCTGCTGGCATGCAGGCTCCACACGGAGATATTCTGACCAATGGCCAACACCAGATGGCACAGGGCAGCCCTGGCCCCTTCTGTTCCTTCTCATATAAAACCTTGAACTTGTTCTTAGTCAAGGGCTGGCCAGGCTTGGGCACCACCTCAATCAAGTCTATTATCAGGGTCCACCCTTGGCAAGTGACTTCTTTCCCCTGCATAAGGCAGGTGCTGGTGGCCACATAGCCCTTGAGGCCTGACACAGTCTCTGCGCTAAGCAGCAACACTGTCTTCATGCATGTCACATGCTCCCATTTTCTCCAGCTCCTACCTGGCACTGGGAATGGACTCCCAGCTGACTGGGGAGATGAGCTGGATGGAGAAAGCTTCCTGTTGGAGGTGGATGTAATGGTTATCTCTTTCGATGGTCTCAAACTCCTTCTCTCCACCCATCATGACACCTTCTTGACATCTGAGCCTAGTAAAGAAATATTCATGATAAAAAACCCTCAAAATTGCTTAGTATGGGGGCATTCTAAGTTCTATAAGAGCATAGAGGAGGGAATAACTGATTTATCTTGGGAGAGTTAGGGAACTGTTTAAAGAGCAAGGGCCTTCTGTGTTGGCTCTTAAATACCATGATCATATTCCCTGGTTTTCCCTTTAACAATCCAGTTTAAGCTTGTTCTAGGGTAATTGAACCAAAATTACCTGCTAAAAGAACTAACAGATCTGTCCTGGAGGAAGTGCGGCCAGAATGCTCCTTGGAAGCAAGAATGGCCAGACTTCGTCTCACCTATTTTGGTCATGTTGTCAGAAGAGACCATTCCCTGGAGAAGGATGTCATGTTTGGTAGGGTGGAGGGTCGACGAAAGAGGGGGAGGCCTTCAAGGAGATGGATTGATACAGTGGCTGCGATGATGGGCTCAAGTATAGCAGGGATTGTGGGGCTGGCGCGGGATAGGGCAGTGTTTCGTTCTGCTGTGCATGGGGTCGCTATGAGTCGGAAATGACTCAACGGCACTTAACAACAACAACAGGGTAATTATTAATACCTCTCCTTCCCACCTTCTAAAGTATCCTGTAATGAGAATTAAATAATATGGCCACCCTACTCTTAAACCCACCCGCTACCATACAGTATTTCTGACTCATAATGACTCACTCATATAAGACAGAGTAGAACTGCCCCATAGGGTTACCAAGGCTTTAAATTTTTATGGGAGGCTGGTTCATTTTTTCCTGTGGAGCAGCTGGTTATTTTGAACCACCCACTTTTTGGTAGCAGCCAAATGTTTTATCGCCACCAGAGCTGCTACTCTTAAAGGATGGGACTAAATGTATGTTTGATGCAGGACACAAACATACAGTGTATGTTTGATGCTGCTTACTTCAGCATGCTCAGAAGGAAGATGGGGCAATCTACTTCCATAGTGATACTGCCTCGGAAACCCAAGAAGGGGTCGCTATGAGTCGGGGCCAACTCGATGGCACATAACAACAATAACAACAACACTTCAGCATGCACACATGTATGCTGAAGTAAGCAGTTGAAATTGTATTTTGTGGGTTTTGGGAATTCAGTAGGGAGTGATGTGGCCAGTCTTTTGTTTTAGAAAGATAGTGTGGAGGGCACTGGAGAATGGATTAAGGCACCCTGGTAGAACAGTGACTAAGGCATTTGACTGCTAACCAGAAGGTTGTCAGTTCAAACCCATCAGCCACTCCATGGAAGCAAGACTGGGCAATCTACTTCTGTAAAGATTTACCGCCTCGGAAACCCAATGGGGGTTGCTATAAGTGGGGATTGACTTGATGGCAGTGGGTTTGGTTTTTTTTTTTTTTTTTTTTTGTGAGAATGGATTGGAGGATAATGTGTGAAGAAAATAGGCTGCTATTGCAATTATCCTTGTGTCCAGAAATAGGAACCTCAATTCAGACAGTGATTCTGGGGATTATTGTTGCTCTTAGCTGTTGTCGAGTTGACCTTGACTCATGGTGAGCCTATGTACAGTGGAAATAAACACTGCCTGTGTTAGTTAAAGTTATGTGTCATCTTGGCAGGGCCTGATTTTGAGTGGCTGAGCAACTGGTCATAGTTATTCCCTTTGATGAGAGTGGCAATAAGCTCCATGGTGGAATCTGCAGTGAGCAGCTAAGTAGCTGCTTTAGGGATGTGGTCTGCTTCCTGTGTATGAGGAGAAGCTTTGGAAATGGTTTGCAGCTTTTTGGCAAGCTTAGGCCTTGCATGTAATGAAGTTGTTGTTCAGCAGCCTGCCATGCTCTGTTGATCTTAGTACTTTTTATGGACTTAAATTTGTGGCCAGCAGTGTTGTTTGGTAATATTGAGATTGTGTCTTTTTACTTGTCAGCCTTGGGTTTGTCAGCCTCAGCAGCCAGCAGCTGCCTGAGTGAAGAAAACCTTCCAGTTTCAGAGGCCCAGGAGCAAGAGGCAGAGCTAATGCCTAAGGTTGAGGGGCTTTCACCCAGGCCATGGAGCCTGGTATTTTGAACTTGAACTTCCAGCCTCCCAAAATGTAAGAGAATAAACTCCTGTTTGTTCAAGCCACTCATTTGTGTTATATTCCTATCACAGTGGCACTAGGTAACCAGAACACTGTCCAATCCTAGAATCATCCCTGTGATCAGTTGAGGACCAGAACATTGCGATCCATTGTGTTTTCATTGGTTGATTTTTGGAAGTAGATTGCCAGGCCTTTCTTCCTAGTTAGTCTAAGTCTGGAAACTCTGCTGAAATCTGGATGGTTCACTAAAATCTGTTCAGCATCATAGCAACATGCAAATCACTGCCAGATGGGTAGTGGCTGCACAGTAAATTTAACTCAGGTCTCTCACATGGAAGATGAGGATTCTATCACTGAATTATCAGTGTCACTGATCATGAGGATAAGAAAACAGAAATCAAAGTAATAACAACCTTGAGATAAATATTCCCCTATTAGTTGTAAGATTACATTAATATGTCATAATTCATTATCATTTAGAATGAATACTTTTGCTTTTTAAAATTATAATGACTGTTATATACAATTATCGGTTAGTGCCTAAGGCATTTGACTGCTAACCAACCAGAAGGCTGGCGGTTCAAACCCACCAGCCACTCCTTGGAAGGAAGGTTGGGCAATCTACTTCTGTAGTGATACTGCTTCGGAAACCCAAAGAGGGCTCGCTGTGAGTCAGATCCAACTATAGCACAGTGAGTTTTAGTTATTTGAGATAGTTGTTCAAATGTGGATAGTTCACAGTAAGTTTTGCAGGCTTGTTTTGTGAAAGTCCTAATACAGCTCAATATACCAATATCCTTTTCTTGAACATAGAAGCTTTATGTTTTTTAATTCTCAGGATAAACCAATAGCTTATTAAGGAATAACCAGAGTGAAATAATTTTAAAATATTTAATCTATGTCTTAAAATCTAAAGGTTTACCAATTTGTTCATTTTCCACCTTACATACTTGTATGTAAAATTTTCCTCATTTACCAATTTCAATGGTGTTCATTGGCAATGAGTAGGCAGCTGTTTAACACATTTATGGGAGTCATAAATCCAGCCATTTTCATTTTCCATTACCCAAGTTCCTATAGTAACCAGTGACACTCAGTGCTGACTTAATGGTTCGCACTGCACTAAAATTGCTTTTGCTTTTACTCTGATGAGTTTCAATTGCTTAATACCCTCTAATTTCCTACCTCTTATATCTTTTCATTCCATATCCATCCTGTTCCAATCTATCCTCCAATGTGCTTTTTGCTTGAAAATTTAGCAATCACAGTTTTTCTCAATGTAATCACTTAATTCAGATATAGTGTTGAAATTTACTAAGCAGGTGAATTCATATAAAGGCTCCAGATTCCAACAGGTTAACCAGCAGTAGTTCCCATAACATGGGTGCTACAGTTTTAAAATGTCTTCTTAACTTGAGTCACAGGCAGTTTAATTGAGCTGTGTTGTGAGCTAGGTGATCATATTTTGCATTTGAATACTTTCTTATTTATTTTGAAGTATAAGTTGACCTTCCTTAGGCATGATTACTTAATGTTTCATAAATATGATGAATTAGATTTTCCATTTGGAGAATTTAAGAATGTGATACAATAGTTATATAATTCAGAATAAAAATTACTAGCCTATGTGGTCTTTTTATTTCTTTTAATGAAAGAATTTCAGCTTACCCTTCCAAACCTACTTAATGGGGTTGATACTCAAAATGATAGAATATTTCTTTCTTGATCTATTGAAATAGGTTGAGTCAGACAAGTATGGTTTGGATGTGGACTGTGCTACTTCCCAGCTCTGTGAATCAGGAAAATCACACTCTTATTTTCCTTGACTGTAGAGGAGATAAAACTAAAGTATGGCGTGCCATAAGGTCTTACATGATCTGTCTTTTATTGGCCTCTCAGACCTCATGTGGGACACCTGCTGCCCGGGTCTCTCTTGCTGACTCCATTCCTCCCCCACCCTTAACCAGAAAGCTGGTGGTTCAAACCCACCAGCCACTCAGAAGGAAGACTGGGCAATCTGCTTCTGTAGGGATACCTCCTCAGAAACCCAAGGAGGGGTAGCTATGAGCCGATCCAACTCAAGGGCAGTGAATTTGGTTTTTTGGTTCGATATATTTAATATATAATTAATAACTTAATGACCCTAACATTACTATCAGTAGGCCTCTGTATTGTCCTGCATTGCAGTATATGTCTCTATGTCTATTCTGAATTAAAATAATCTGTTCTAATAGATTTTTTAATATCAGCATTCAACCCCCAGATAGTGAAATCTTATTGATCCATAATCAATAACTAACTCATAATTTGATTTATAAGTGAAAGTGGTAGCCTGTAGAATTTCATCTCTTGTTCTTTCCTCTTTCTACTCTGATTCTTATGCTCGAGCATCCTTTTCCACTCTTGCAAAAATATTAGTATTTTCCAAGAGTGCCCTGAAGACCTCCTACATCAGATCACCTCTGGTGCTTGCTAAAAGGCAGACTGCTAGGACACATGCCAGGCCTACTGTGTAAGAGACATAGGGGCAGTGTTGTGGAATATGCTTTGAAATATTTTCATGCTTCCTGAGGAATAGATACTCTATTTGGCTGCTGATTCTTAGCCTATATCTTGAAGTATGACCTCTCTCTTTTTTGAGACATAATTTACATACCATAAAATTCACTCTTGCAGAGTGTACAAGTCAGTAATTTTTAGTATATTCACAAGGTTGTGCAATTATCATGATTATCTAATTCTAGAATATTTTAATCACTCTAACATATTCATTCATTAAGGTTTTCCCTGGCCAGTTCTTTCAGAAGTGGACGGCCTCTTCCTTCTTCCTAGTCTGTCTCAGTCTATAAACTGGGCTATTACCTATGCACCAGGTGCATCTCGCTGGGTTTTAAACACCAGAGGCTCAGCCTCAAAACTCATGTCTACATGTCACCACAGTAGGACAAACTGACA
>NW_006921698.1:5290223-5327204 GCF_000298275.1 Orycteropus afer afer | reverse complement strand
AGGGACCATTCCCTGGAGAAGGATGTCATGCTTGGTAGGGTGGAGGGTCGACGAAAGAGGGGGAGGCCTTCAACAAGATGGATTGATACGGTGGCTGCGATGATGGGATCAAGTATAGCAGGGATTGTGGGGTTGGCGCGGGATCGGGCAGTGTTTCATTCTGCTGTGCATGGGGTCGCTATGAGTCGGAAACGACTCGACGGCGCTTAACAACAACAACAACAACATATTCATTAGCAGTCACTTTCTGTTTCCTTCTCTGCCCAACCCTGACGACTACTAATCTACTTTCTGTTTCCATGGTTTTGCTATTTAGGACTTTTAATATATATGTGGTCTTTTGTGCCTTGCTGCTTTCATGTTGTATAATTTTTTCAAGGTCATTTTACAGGATGTATTAGAATCCCATTCATTTTTATAGATGAACAATAGTCTCCTTTTTTGCTATTGTGAATAATGTTGTTATGAACACTTATTTACAATTTGTTGAGTGAAAATATGTTTTCAAATTTCTTGGGTACTGTCCTACATTCCTAGTGCTGCTGTAATAGATATACTACAAATGAGTTGTTTTTTAGAAAAACCAGAAGTGTATTTCTCACAGTTTAGGAGACTAGAAGTTTGAATTCAGGTTATGGCTCTATGAAGTGGTTCTTCCTTGTCCAGTTTTTTCTAGTAGCCGTCAGCAACCTTTGGCATTCCTGGGATTATAGAAGCATCTACCACCATCATTTGTCTTCCTCTTTCCACTGTGTGTAGCTCTATGTCTATTCTGCTTTTTTTTATAACTAAGAAATGATTAAGTGTAGGACCCCTCCTACTCTGGTATATCTTCATCAACACAACAAAACTCTATTTCCAAGCAGGGTCATATTTATAGGTACAAGGCTAAGGATTTCAATATATATTTTGGAGGATCACAATTTAACCTATAATAGAATTCTGGGTCGGCTGTCTTTTTCTTTTAGGACTTTGAATATACCATCTCACTGTCTTCTGTATTCTATGTTTCTGATGAGGAATCAGCTGTTAATCTTATTGAGGATAACTTGTGGTGAGAAATCACTTCTCTCCACTGTTGTCAAGATTCTCTCTTTGACTTTGTCTTTTCATAGTTTGATTATGATGTTTCTTGGTGTACTTACTTTGGGTTTATCCTTCTTGGTGTTTGTTGAACTTCTTGGATGTGTAAATTAGTATTTTTCATCTTTTTTTGGAAATTTCTTAACATTATTTCTTCAAACATTCTCTCTGCCCTTTCTCTCTCTCCCCTTTTTGGGACTCCTAGTTTGAATATGTTCATATGTTAATGATGTTCCACATTTTTTTTCTGAGGCTCTATTTATTTTTCTTCATTTTCTTCATGTTACTTGGACTAGATATTCTCAATTGACTTATCTTCTGTGTGTTGATTTTTCTTCTGTCTGCTTATATATGCTTTTGATTCATCCTAATGAACTTATCATTTCAGTTATTATACTTTCCAACATTATCATTTCTATTTGTTTGCTTTTTTTTTTTAAATAATTCAGTTTCTTTACTAATATTCTTTATTTGCTGATAAACCATTCCCATATTTTCCTTTCATTCTTTAGATATAGCTTTTTGCAATTCTTTGAAAATGTTTAAAATAACCAATTTAAAATCTTTGTCTGGTAATCATGATGGGCCTCCTTATGGACAGTTTCTACTGCTTCCTCTTTCCCTGTGTATGGACTATACTTTCTTGTGTCTCTGCATAGATTTTTTTTTGAAAATTGGATATCTTCAATAATAAAATGTAGAAAATTGAGAAATTATATTTCATTATTTCCGCAGAATTTAGTATTATTGTTCTTTGTAGGTTTTTGTTTGTATAATGACTCTTATGAACTACTTTTTTAAAGTCTGTATTCTTGTTTTGTGTGCCATGAAAGTCTCTGTTTTAGCTTAGTGGCCAGGTAATGATTGGACAGTAGTTTCTTCCGACTCTTAGAACCAATGATTCTCCCAGTTTTTGCTGATGGGCTCTGTGTGCATCTTCAACCTTCAAGTAGGCAGTTGGCAACTCCATCTTAGCCTTTACATTCTGCTTGTGCGTATCTTTAAGGTCAGCTAGAAGTGAGAGCCCAGGGCCTTCTAAGATCTTTCTGAAGCATTCCCATAGTCCTGGGTATGATAAAGCCTTGCACATGTATTACATTCTAGATTCTGAAAGCTGTGTCTGAAGTTTTCAAAGTCACTATGGACAGCTCATTCCTCAACTTTTTCTTTTAAGTTTTTGTTAGCCTACTGTTTGCCCCAACGGTAACCCACTGTCTCAGACAGCCAAACTGCTTTTAAGTATTTTCAACAAATGTTTCCATGGAAAATGTTTTTCTTGTTGAGTGAGCTCTGGATCATGTCAAATAAAGACAAACTGGCAGATAACATCTGTTCTGGGCACCTAGTGCCACTCTGACAAGAATATATACCACAAATGGTATGACCTTAACAAACAGGAGTTTATTCTTACAATTTGGAGGGTTTAAGTCCAAGTTCAGAGTGGTAGGCTCTAGGCTCTGGGTGAAAGCCCCTCAACCTTGGGGTCCAGCTCTACCTCCTGCTCCCAGCCCACTGGAGCTAAAGGTTTTTCTTCACTCAGACAGCTGCTGGCTGCTGAGGTTGAGAAGCCCCAAGGTTGACAAGCAAAAAGACACAGTCCTGATGTTACCAAACCACATGGCAGGCCATTAACTGAAGTTCATTGTAAGTCCCAAGGTCAGCAGAGCATAGCAGGCTGCTGAGCAATGACATGGCTACATGCAGGATCCAAGTGTGCCATAGGCTAGAGACCATTCCCAAAGCTTCTGCTTAAATACAAGAAACAGACCACATTCCCTAAGGCAGCTACTCAGCTGCTCACAGTAGAGTCCCATGGAGTTGATTACTAGTCTCATCATGGGGAATACTACATCCAGCTGCCCAGCCATTCCACCAGGCCCAGCCAAGTTGACACACAAACTGAACCACCACAACATCTTACTGAGAACCACCACACAGGTCAAATAATGACAGGTCTCTGGGAATGAGGCTTTGAAGGGAGCTCCAAATCCATTTTTTCCCTCCAGTGACTGTTAGGCTACTAGTTTTCACTGTGATTGTGGCCTGGTGGTTTTCAAATCTACTCTGCAGCTGACAGGATGACTAGAAATAGGAACAGTTAAAACATGGCAGAGCTCACTGTTCTTATCAAGATTCAACTGTATTTTTTGTTTTTAAAATAAATGCTCTCCAGATTTCCTTAAGCCTTGATTCATTTTCAGAGATCTGAAAAAGTTGATTCTGAAAACTTTTGCCAGTTTCCTACTGCTCTTATGGAAGGGAGAATTTACAGAGAATTTTGGCAGAGACCACACTAACTTATCTTTTGTGCTTCCTGCCTGCATTATCCCATAACAGCATCATACCTAAATCTATTGAAAAAAACTTTATACGCCAAGTAATTATGAAATTCTTCTGTTATCCCCTACCCTGACTAATGCTCTAAACAAGCTGCAGACCTTGAATTCTTCTTTGGTGTTTCTTTACTCACCAAACTTCCTGCATCTACCTTATTTGGTTGCCAAGGTTAATAACAAAAGTGCTCATAACATCTAAAGGTAAAAGAGGAAGGAACACTGGACCACTGGGAGACTGAATAGCAAAGGAAAGCAAAAAAAAAAAAAAAAAAAACCCAGAAAAGGTCAGAGACATGATAGAGTAGAAGGATCAGTTAGGTTGGTCAGTTCAATTAACAAACTTTCTACTTGGAAGCTCCTTGATATGGAACGTGGCACATGTTGGATGGCCCAATATGGCTTATTAATGAAGTTTTATTTGTCTCTACATTTCAGAACTGGATTAATATGGAGAGGGAGAGCTACCACAAGTATTAAGAAGATTCATGTCAGTCATATAACATGACTAACACTTTAGACTGAAATCAGTGTGGCATCATCACAAATTGCTGCTGTTTCTGTTTGTAAAATTTAAATTTTTGAATAATGATTGTAATGCAGAGAAATGTAGAACTCTGAAAGTACAGTTTACTGTTGAAAGTGAAATTCTCATACTCTACCTTCTGATACTAGTTTATATTTTTTGGAGAACTTTAAGAATAGTATTTATATTTATCTTTTTAAGGATTCTTTTCTTATTATTTCTGTCAAATTTTAGTGAGTTTTCTTTTGGTGAGTTATCTCCTTTCATGGAGTTTTTCTTTTCAAAAGATTAAATAACAAAAGGGTCAGGACAAAATAGTGTGAAAGTCAGAGTGATGCTTCCAAGCTACCAACTGTTTGGGATTTGAAAACCGTATTTGAAATTCTAATGGTTGTTTCTACAGCATGAATTAAACATTTTGATATGGTCCATATTAAATTAATCCATGAATAGCAGACTTGTATTTGATAAAAATGGATACTTGGAGCAGAGAATTTCTGCTATGTGTTGACAAATCAGCCAGAGATTTATCTAATTACTCTTTAACTATTGAAAGTGACTAGGTGAGTCAATGTCTATAAAAATGCTTACTTTGAAAAAGTAAAATGATTTACTAAAACAAAAATCTAAATATATAAATGATTTTTCAATTATTTGACTAAATTAAACACTTTGTTTTCCAAAAACTGATTTGTATATAGACATAATTTGAATATCAAAAATATCTCCCATTTCATTGGTGAATGCTCCTAGTATCTTAGTGAAGCCCTGAGGAATTTTCTTCTTCTCTCAACTAGTATATCATGTGTTTAGGCTAAGATCGCAAATTCTAGCCTGAAGGGAAGGTTATTTTTTTCACTCCTCCCCAAAGTTATAAGTGCCTCAGGAGAAAGGATTTTAATGGAAGTGCCTTCTCAGCCTTAGCTGTTGCATCCAGCTTGACATTGGAATACTTGTTACTGGCAAGTTGAAAAATTTTAAATCATAAAAGATTTACATGAATGATGTAAGGTTTGAAATGTTTTATGGCATGTTCATTCACACTAAATCAGCCTTTGCCTTCTTAGACTTTTCTTTCAAGACACTTATGCAAATCCAAAATGACAGGAATGGATTTAAAATGATTTTCAGCATCTGAAGATTAGCAAAAAGTGACAGACTCATAAAGTAGTATACTTTTTCAGAGGCTGAAAACTTCTAGACATTGTGGGCTGGAGCAGACTGGAATAAGAATGGGTAAACAGATGAAAGCTGTTAGTTTCACCTTTGTTATTGAAGAGGCTCAATTCCTTACTCTCAAAAGCCCTCACATTCCCTCTGTAGGCCCTGGGAAGTCATATCATCCTGCCCTACTCAAAGCATTCATTTCTTTTCTTTTTAATTGGGTTATGTTGAAATAAGCATACAGAGTTTTACATAGTAAAAAGCTTTCAGGCAGTGGACTGAATAGTTATTTGATCAGTTTGACACAGCTATCTACCAAAGCTGAAATTTTTCACAAAATAGGAAAAAAAAGATTTTACTCTGTACTTTTAAGCTGTTTAATACATATACGATTAATTGTATATCAGTCACTAGAATTTGTTTATTGATATCCTTGTTAGTTTTCAGATATGTATTTATTTCATTCTCTCATAATAGCTCTCTCACAACTGCTTTTATCAACAGGCTCAAGGGAGAGTAAAGGGCCCAAGTGTCAGTGTTAATTTAAATTTAATTATTTCACCAGCTGGTGGGGAATATAGACAAACAAGCAGGCAATTGCCGTAACTACAGTTATGGTAGTTGTGACAGATTATATTTTCCAACAATGGCAGCCACAATATCTCTCCATTCCACACACTTTTTTGCAGTGTGACTTTGATCAGTGTTGAGATGCAGATTCGAGGAGTCTCATACTCCTCTTGGACATAAGATGAACCCACAGCTCTAGGTTAGTGGCAGTCCATTCCTGACCCTGGGCATTGAGTTGACATGCATGTTTTAACTATAGTGCAGGCTCCAGTCTGCAGCATCCAGGGACAGTTGGCAGCATGCAAGCTCACAGGGTAGTCTCTTTAGCCCTCCATAGAGTCTAAACAATCTGTCAGATAGTTCTCCAAGGTAGTCACATCTGTCTCCTCTGAGGACTCTCCACCTACCTCATATGGATGTGAAAGCTGGGCAATCAATAAGGAAGAATGAAGAAGAATTGATGCAGTTGTATTATGGTATTAGCAAAGAATATTGAATATAACATGACATGCTGGAAGAACAAACAAATGTGTCTTGGATTAAGCACAGCTGGAGTGCTACTTAGAAGGAAGGATGAAAAGACTTAGCCTCTTGTACTTTGGCCATATTGTCAGGAAGGACCAGTCCCTAAAGAAAGAGATATCATAGTTGGAAAAGTAGAAGATCACCAAAAAAGGGGAAGGCACTCAATGAGATGGATTAACACAGTGGCTTCAACAATAGGCTTAAACATAACAATGATTCTGAGGATGGCACAGGACCGGGCAGTGTTTTATTCTGTTTTGTACAGGGTCACTATGAATCAGAAGGGACTTGACAACACCTAAGAACAATGAGCTTGTAAGTAGTAAATAATGGATCTGGTATTTGAACCCAAGTAGATGCCTCCAAAATCTGAACACTTAACCTTTATGTTATTAACGTTATGGGGTTAAATATAAATATTTTTATTAAATTACAGAGAGGCATTTCTTACTTAGAAGTGAATAATCATCTGAATATGGTAGACTCACCTGTGAAATAGAATCCATCAAACTTAGTATGTATGAACAGAAATTCCTTAAGATGATACCAGGTTCCCACGTTCAAGGGGAAACCTACATGTAAAGCTGGAAGACATTATAGTTGGATCAATCTGGATTCTGAATATACACTTTTTGTGACAACAAACCTCCTTTCTTCTGATCCTATTTCCACTTCAATGTAACATTTTAATTCATCACTAAGCCACTCTTTGTCTTTAGGAACTTAACTTAAAGAAACCTTAGCCTTTTGAATGGATTTTAACAAAGAATGTTGTATATATTTTAATAATACTATTTCTTATTAAAACAGAAATAATAATTTCCAACTAGCAGCTTTATTTGATACCTAATAATAAGTATCCAAACTTTGGAAATCAATAAAAATTGCAGACCTTCTACCAAATCCTAGTTCCTCATTTTCTTCTTCGGTAATGTGATAACAGTACCTGTATATGTCTCAAAATTGAGAGAAACAACAATAAAAATAACATAATTTGGTTCCTTCACTTAGGAAGTACTCAGATGTATACCTTATTATATCTAGGAGGCATAGCTGCTGTCTTTTATGACCTAATGGCTGATAATTCTGTGACTAACAGCTCAAGGATGGGGATAATTGAATGTGATCTCTACACATTAGAGAAATGATCCATTGAAACCAAGATACATTTTGGTAGGAAAAATTCTGAGACAGAATAACTAAAAAGTAAGTTAAGACTTCCTAAGGCCAGAATAGCATAAAAACACTTGGGGATTTTTATAAAATACAAAGTTTAAACGGACCATTAACACAAGGTTGTATCCAGAAAAGCAAAGACGATACAATTAATTATGAAGAAAATGATAATCCTCTAGCCTGTACAATGAACATAATCTTGCCGATTAATAAAAGTCTGTTTTTCACTTCTGCATTTTACATAGGCTTAAAAATCTGATGGCCTGGACAAAGGTTAAAGTGGGAAGATTTGTTAAATTTGTGAAGAGATGCAAATTTAGGGTGAACATACATCCCAATTTATGCTGTTGTTCTGGCATACCTGTTAGCGAATGATAAATTATATGGTTTCCCTATTTCAAAACCTTTTTCAAGTGAGTGAAAATGGTTATTGAGAAGATGTTGTTGTTAAGCATTACTGCGTTGGTTCTGATTCTCAGTGACCCCATGAACAACAGAACACAACACTGCCTGGTCCTGCACCATCCTCACAATCATTGTCATGTTTGAGGTGATTGTTGCAGACAATGAGTGTCAATTCATCTCATTGAGGGTCTCCCTCTTTTTCGCCGACGCTCTACTTTGCTAAGACGTCCTTCACCAGGGATAGATTCCTCCTAATAACATGTCCGAAATACATGAGATGGCATTTTGCCAACCTGGCTTCTAAGGGGCATTCTGGCTGTACTTCTTCCAAGACAGATTGGTTCATTCTTCTGGTAGTCCAGGGTATACTCAATAATTGTGGTGGTTACATTTGTGTGTCAACTTGGCTGGGCATGGTTGAGTGGCTGGGCAGTTGAATATAGTTTCCTCATGGTGACGTTGGTAATTAACTCCATGGTGAAATCTATTGGAGCAGCTGAGTAGCTGCTTTGGGTATGTGGTCAGCTTTCCGTATATAAGAAACAGCTTTGGGAATGGTCTCTAGCTTATGGCATGCTTGAACCCTGCATGTAGCAGTGCCATTGTTCAGTTGCTTGCCATGCTCTGCCTACCTTGGGACTTTCAATGGACTTAAATTAATGGCCTGCTGTGTGGTTTGGTAACATTGGGACTGTGCCTTTTACTTGTCAACCTGGTGTTTGTCAGTCTCAGCAGCCAGCAGGCATCTGAGTGAAGAAAAGCCTCTAGCTCCAGTGGGTCAGGAACAGAAGGCAGAGCTGAACCCCAAGATTGAGGGTTTTCACCCAAGCCCTAGAGCCTGGCACTTTGAACTTGGATTAAAAGCCTCCAAATTGTAAGACTAAACTCCTGTTTGTTCAAAGTATCCCATTTGTGGTATATTTTGTCAGAGTGGTACTAGGTAACCAGAACAATATTCTTCACCAACACCATAAATGAAGCAGCTTTTTTACATCTCCTAAGTGACTTAAAGTAAAGAAGTTAAGAAAAGAAAAAAACAAACCAAACCAAACTCACTGTCATTGAGCCAATTCTGACTTACAGTGACTCTTTTTGGGTTTCTGAGGCAGTAAGTCTTTGTGGAAATAGATTGCCCTATTTCCTTCTGCAGACCATGTGGTGGTTTTGAACCATCAGTCTTCTGGGTAGCAGTCAAATGCATTAGGCCCTGCACCAGAATAAAATGTCACTGGTCCTGAGGCTGAGGTAAGCCAGCTCCAGGACCAGCAGAAGGTGGGTGTTTGTGCCCCGGGAGTAGGCTGGGTAAGTGAGCAGGGCAGTGGAGAGCTGGAAAGGAGCTAAATTTGGAACTGCTAAGGGAGACAAACTTGTCTGTCAGTTTGTTCTACTGTGGTGGCTTGAGTGTTGCTGAGAGGCTGGAGGCTATGCCGCCAATGTTTCAAATGCCAGCAGAGTTACCCATGGTAGATAGGTTTCAGTAGAGCTTCCAGACTAAGACAGACTTGGAAGAAGGAAGAAGCCATCCACTTCTCAAACAATTGGCCAGTGATAATCTTATGAATAGCAGTGAAACACTATCTGATATATTACTGGAAAACTTTATGAATAGCCCTGAAACATAGTGCGATATAGTTCCGGAAGATAAGCCTCTCATGTCAGAAGGCACTCAAACTATGACTGGAGAACAGCTTCCTCCTCAGAGTAGAGCTTATCTTAATGATGTGGATAGAGTAAAGCTTTCAGGACCCCCATTTGCTTGTCGCCAGATGAAAAGAAACAGCTGCAAACATCTATTAATAATAGGAACATGGAATGGAAGAAGTATGAATGTAGGAAAATTAGAAATTGACAAAAAATGAAATGGAATGCATAAAGATTTATATCCTAGGCATTCCTGAGCTGAAATAGACTATTTCTGGCCATTTTGAATCAGACAATCATATGATCCACTATGCCAGGAATGACAAATGGAAGAAGAATGGCATAACATTCATCATCACAAAGAATGTATCAAGATCTATCCTGAAGTAATAGCCATACACCTACAAGAAAGATCAGTTAATACTACTATATTCTAATTTACACACCAACCACTAAAGCCAAAGATGAAGAAATTGAGGATTTTTACCAACTTCTACAGTCTGAAATTGACCAAACATGCAATCAAGATTTGTTTATTATCACTGGTGATTGGAAAGTGAAAGTTGGAAACAGAAGAATCACCAGTAGTTGGAAAATATAGCCTCATGATAGAAATGACACTGGAGATCACATGATCTAATTTTGTAAGACCAACAACTTATTCATTGCAAATACCCTTTTTTCAACAACACAAATGGCAGCTACACATGTGGACTTCACCAGATGGAGTACACAAGAATCATATTGACTGTATCTGTGGCAAGAGGTGATGGAGAAGCTCAATATCTTCAGCAAAAACAAGGCCAGGAGCTGACTGTGGGACAGACCATCAACTGCTCATATGCAAGTTCAAGTTGAAGCTGAAGACAATTAAAACAAGTCCATGAGAGCCAAAATATGACCTTGATTATATCCCTACTGAATTTAGAGACCATCTAAAGAATATATTTGATTTATTGAACACCAGTGACCGAAAACCAGAGGAATTGTGGGATGGTATTAAGAACATCATCCATGAAGAAAGCAAAAGGTCATTAAAAAAGACAAGAAAGGAAGAAAAGACCAAAATGGATGTCAAAAGAGATTCTGAAACTTTCCCTTGAATGGAGAGTAGCTAAAGCAAATGGAAGAACCAACAAGATAAAAGAGCTCAACAGAAGATTTCAGTGAACAGCTTGAGAAGGCAAAGCCAATTATTGTAATGAAATGTGCAGTGACCTGGAGTTAGAAAACCAAAAGGGAAGAACACACTCAGCATTTCTCAAGCTGAAAGAACTGAGAAAAAATAAAAAATAAAAAATAAGCCTTGAATTCCAGTATTGAAAGATTTCACAGGCAATGTTGAATGGTATAGGAAACATCAAAAGAAGATGGATGGAACACACAGAGTCACTATAACAAAAAGAAGTGGTAAATGATCATCCATTTCAGAAGGTGGCATATGATTAAGAATCAATGGTATTAAAAGAAGAAGCTGACATTAATTAATAATAAATTCATTAATTATTCTATCAATTCCCAAAGCTGCACTGAAGGAATTAGCAAAAAACAAGGCTTCAGGAATTGATAGAATACCCACTGAGATGTTTCAACAAACAGATGCCCCACTGGAGGCACTCACTTGGCTATGCCAAGAGATTTGGAAGATAGTTACATGGCCAACTGACTGAAAGAGATCTGTATTTGTACCCATTCCAAAGAAAGATGATCCCACAGAATGTGGAAATTATCGAACAATATCATTGATATCACATGCAAGTAAAATCTTACTGAAGATAATTAAAAAATGGTTGCAGCAGTATATTGATAGGGAACTTCTAGAAATGCAAGCTGGATTCAGAAGAGGATGTGGAGCGACGGATATCATAGTTCATGTCAGATGGATTTTAGGTGAAAGCAAAGAATACCAGAAAGATGTTTACTTGTGTTTTATTGACTATGCAAAGGCATTTGATTGTGTGGATCATAACAAATTGTGCCTAACATTGAGAAGAATGGGAATACCAGAACACTTAGTTGTACTCATGAGAAACCTGTACCTTGACCAGGAGGCTGTCATTCAAACAGAACAAGGGGATACTGCATGGTTTAAAATATGGAAGGGAGTCCATCAGGGTTGTATCTTCTCACCATACTTCTTCAATCTGTATGCTGAGCAAATAATCCAAGAAGCTGGACTACATGAAGAAGAATGTGGCATCAGGATTGGAGGAAGGCTCATTAACAACCTGAGATACACAGATGATACAACTATGCTTGCTGAAAGTGAGGATGATGTGGAGCACTTACTGATGAAGATTAAAGTCTGCAGTACGGATTACACCTCAATACGAAAAAACAGAAATCCTCACAATGGACCAATATGCAGCATCACAATAGATGGAGAAAAGATTGAAGTTGTCAAAGACTTCATATTACTTGGTTCTACACTCTATATCAATGGAAACAGAGGTCAAGACAAGACATCAAAAAATGTATGTTGTTGTTGTTGTTATGTGCCATCGAGTCAGCCCTGACTCATAGCAACCCCTCCGTGGGTTTCCAAGGCAGTATCACTACAGAAGTAGGATTGCTCAACCTTCCTTCTGTATAGCATTGAGCAAATCTGCTGCAAAAGACTTCTTTCAAGTGCTGAAGAGCAAAGATGTCTCCTTGAAGACTAAGGTGCGTCTAACCCAAGCCATGGTATTTTCAATTGCCTCTTACGCATGCGAGAGCTAGACAATGAGTAAGGAAGATCGAAGAAGAGATGATGCTTTTGAGTTTTGGTGTTGGCAAAGAATGCTGAAAGTATCATGGACTGCTAAAAGGACTACCATATCTGTCCTGGCTGAAGTGCAGCTAGATTGCTTCTTTGAAGCAAGAATGGCCAGACTTCATCTCACCTATTTGGTCATGTTGGCAGTAGGGACCATTCTCTGGAAAATGATGTCATGCTTGGCAAAGTGGAGGGTCAATTAAAGAGGGAAAGCCCTCAACAATATGGCTTAACACAGTGGCTGAAGCGATGAACTCAGGTATGGTAGGGATTGTGAGGCTGGCACAGGACTGAACAGTGTTTCATTCTGTTGTACATAAAGTCGCTATGAGTTGGAGATGACTTGACTGAGCATAACAACAGCAGATAGCTCCATTATGATTATATGGTACTTATTTGAGTAAAACCCTGCAATGGCTTCATATTTACCTTGTTAGGATAAAATTCTAAAAATGGATTATAAAGCCATTCATGAACCTGTCCCTGCTTACCTCCTTGGACGTATCTCTTTACATACCTTCCCTCATTCTTAATACTGCAATCGTACTAAATCCCTTGGAATTTTTTCATACTAACACTCTTTCCTGTGCATAGGCCTGAGCCAATAAATATATCCTTCTAGAATATTCTCTAATTCCAGGCCTCTCACCCTGCACTTCTCTTTATTAATTTCTACTTGCTTTATAGGGCTCATCTTGGGAATTACTTCCTCCAGAAAACAGTTTCTACACTACTAACACCTGGGTTACTTGGCATTCATCCTAAGTGTCTTTATAGTGCTATAACCCAGTTGTGACACTCATTGCAACGTGCTTTAGATTTCCACTTACTTTAATATACGCCTAATTAGACTGACCTCCACCTGTCTGTTAGTTTGTCATGTTTTGGTGGCTTGTCTGTTTCTCTGATACTGGAAGCTATGCTGCTAGTATTTCAAATACCAGCAGGGTCACCTATGGTGGACAGGTTTCAGTAGAACTTCTAGACGTAGATTGGGAAGAAAGAGCTGGCAATCTACTTTCAAAAATTCGTAAAAAAAAAAAAAAAAAAAACTGTGTTGTATAGATCACAACAGAACATTGTCCAACTTGGTGGCTTTGGACACATCATTATGAGGGATCAGTCATTGGAGGAGGATGTTATGTTTGGTGAAAAAGAGGATCATCAAAGCTGAGGGAGACTCTTGGTGAGGTAGATTGGCACAGTAGCTACAATGATGCACTCGAACATGCTGGCAATTATGAGAATGATACAGGATCAGGCAATATTTAGTTCTGTTGTATATGAGATTGTCATGAATTGGAGTTAACTTGATGGCAGCTATTCCTGTCTTTCTGTCTGTCTGTCTGTCTATCTATCTCTATCTGTCTATGTTTCTATCTATCTGTCTATCTATCTATGCAGCCAGACTTCTAATTACACAGGGCCTGTTGCATGTTCTAGCCCAGTCCAGTGCCTGGCACATAATAAGTCCTAAAGCAGTATATGCTGAATTGGTTTGTTTAATTAAAGACACTCTCCAGTGTCGTATTCTCTTGTGTTTACACAGGTAGCTGATAAAATCAGAACAAAAAATGTATTTGAACTATATAGTAATTCTAGGTTGATTAGTCATAGAAGAGTTTAGGAGTTATCAGTGTGGTTCTAGTCTCAAGTTTAACTGCTCCAGACATGTCTGTCCTCCTTGTCCTTAAGTCTCCTTTGGCAATGTCATTGCATAGCTGTAAGCTACTTGATAGTAAGAAATTCTTAAGAATTACTTTTAAGAAATTTTAAAAATAAAAATTTAAAATAAAAATCATATTGTTTTTTTCATATATTTAATATTTTTTCCTCTAGAAAGGCATATGGTTTTCATTGAAACAGTGCATTTGTTATTATTAGAAAAGGCCTATTCTTGTATGACAAATGAATGTTATAACCATTGAAGTCTACTCTGTAAAACCTGTGAAAGCCAGAACCTATGCAAGGCAGAAACCTGTCAGAGAAGGAAAACTCAATTTTTTTCCAGTGATAGAGATTGATAGAAATGTGGTAAAACTGCACCCTGTCAAAGGCAGAAAACTTAGGAGACCTAGAGAAAAAAGCAGTCCCATTGGGCTCTAGCTTTCACAGTTTTCACTGCATATCACATAACATATTATTCATTGAGGAACTCACTCTAACAAGCATTGTTAAGTTTCTTAGTATATAAACTTTAGAAAAAAAAATGACTTTGAATTCTTAAAGTATTCATATCTTTACTTTTTAATATGCATTAATTATTGGGTTAAAAATTGGGTTAAATTTTTCTAACTTATTTGTACAATGAGAGTTAATTTATGCATTTAGGACTGCTTTTGTATAATAAAAAAAGTCTCAGTACAGGTATTTCCTTTAATTATAAGGAATTGCAAATGCTTATAAAGTCCTACTATGTGTTGTAGGATACTGACTTAAGTGTTTCATGAATGAACTATAATTTTCAAAACAACCTATGAAGTAAGTGTATTATTATACCCATTTTGCAAATAAACCCCAGGAAGACTGTATAACTTGTATTAAGTTCACACAGCTAGTAAATTATAGATTTGGAATTTGAATCCAGGCAGACTGATTCCAAAGTCTGAGCTGTTAATCAATATGCTATAAAAATTATGGAATTTGATAAATATTTCTAAAAGGTTTAAGAGAGACATTTCCTATTTATAAGTGGAATAAGTCATCTGAATGTGGTAGAGTCATATATGAAATAGAATATAGAAAACTTAGTATGAATAATACTCCTCGGAAGGAAGGTTGGGAAATCCTACTCCCGTAGTGATACTGCCTCGGAAACCCAAGGAGGGGTCGTTATGAGTCGGGTTTGAGTCGATGGCAAACAACAACAACAACAACAACAAGTATGAATAATCAGAAATCCTATGGAATAATTAAAAGGTTCACTCTTTTAAGGGAAAACCGATGTATGAAGCTAGAAGACATTAAGGGTGGGATTATATAGAGCACTTCCAAATATATGTCCATTCATCCACCAATCCATTAATTTAGTAAATATTCATTGAACTCTTTATTACACAATAGGTGTAATATCTAGCACTAAGCACTGTTGTCCTTTCACCATACTTAATTCATTCTGTATGATGAGCAAATAACCCAAGAACCCTGACTATATGAAGAAGAACAGGGCATCAGGATTGGAGAAAGACTTGTTAACAACCTGAAATATGCAGATGACACAATATTGCTTGCAGAAAGTGAAGATGACTTTAGGCACTTACTGATGAAGATCAAAAACTAAAGATTTCAGTAAGGATTACACTTCAACATAAAGAAAACAAAAGTTCTCACAACTGGACCAAAAAGCAACATCATGATAAATGGAGAAAACTTAGAAGTTGTCAAAGATATTTCATTTTACTTGGATCCATTGTTGCTCATGAAAGCAGCATTCAAGAAATCAGACTGTGTATTTCAATGAGTAAATCTGCTCCAAAAGACTTCTTTAAAGTGTTAAAGAGCAAAGATGTCATTTTGAAGACTAAAGTGTGTCTAACCCAAGCCATGATATTTTCAATGACAATGAATAAGCAAGACTAAAGAAGCATTGATGCCTTTGAATTATGGATTTGGTGAAGAATACTGAAAATACTACGGACTTTTGAAGAACAAACAAGTGTGTCTTGGAAGAAGTACAGCTGGAATGCTCCTTAGAAGCCAGAATGGCTGGTCTTTATCTCATGTACTTGGGTCCCATTGTGAGAGGAGACCAGTCCCTGGAGAAAGATATCATAGTTGGTAAAGTAGAGGGTCAGTGAAAAAAAATGGAAGACCCTCAATGAGATGGATTGATACAGTGGCTGGGACGATGGGCTCAGTGTAGCAAATATTGTGAGGGTAGCACAGGACCTAGAATTATTTCATTCAGTTGTACATAGGTCACTATGAATCAGAGCTGACTCAATAGTACCTAACCACCACAACAAAGAGCAGTGAAAAAATATGAAGTATATAATTTGATCCCTTTACTATGGCATTTGAAGTATGAACAAGTGTAAATTTTTTGAACTATTGCTGAAATTTTACCTTAAAATTAAGATGGCAGTATTGGTACTATAGACAGTACACAGTAACCTTGCCTCCATGAAGTACTTACTATGGTTAAGTACAGGTTTTCGGTGATTTTCAAGTTCACTAAATTTGGAGAGCCACTAAAACATTAATCCTTTTCTTTCTTTTCATGTGTCACATTTGTTCTTAACTTTTTGAGGAACATCTTCCCTTCGGCAGTCAACT
Organism: Orycteropus afer afer; assembly: GCF_000298275.1. Lineage (NCBI taxonomy): Eukaryota > Metazoa > Chordata > Mammalia > Tubulidentata > Orycteropodidae > Orycteropus > Orycteropus afer. Next base: position 5,310,748 of record NW_006921698.1, on the reverse strand, counting down.
GAAGCTTATGGATCTATTATTGAAATAGTGTGTTTTGGATGCATGAAATTTCAGACATAGAGTTATAAAGGAAACCAATCATACTGAAATGCATTTCTACTTATGCATCTCTTGAGAGTTCCCAAGTTAATAACTTTTGGGTGATTGGGGTCAAAGAAATTTCAGCAGAGTGAAAGTGAGATATAGTCACGGTGAGAGAAGGAAGATTTTTTTTTTCAAACATTCTCAATTAGGTTTCTAGATTGTTATTGCAGCAAAGCAACAGACATATTAGTATTTGGTTACCTAGAAATATTCTGAAAGTGGAGAGATAATAGTGAAGTAAGTAAGTTAACAGTTAGGGAAACAACATTGTTTATGGAGAAGGGGATTAGAAAGACCTGGGTTCAAAATAAAACTCTTGCTTATTATTATTATTTTGTCACCTAAAATACATTAAACTCTCTGAGCATTAGTGTTGTCACCTGTTGAATGGTAAAGTTAGTACAGGTCTAGTAGAGTTAAGAAAATGTAAAGTCTGAAAACAAACAAAACAAAACATCTTAAGATAGTGCTAACCAAAAGGACTTGGTTGTTAAGCAAAGGGTTGGCTGTTTGAACCCACCAGCCTCTCCATGGGAGAAAGATGTAGCAGTCTACTTCTGTAAAGATTATAGCCTTGGAAGCTTATGGGGCAGTTCTACTCTGTCCTACAGGGTCACTATATGGGCTTGCTATTTTTGGTTTAATTATTGTTGAAACCTGTAATGATCCCCATAAAGAAAGAAAGACGGCAAAAGCAGAATATTGCAACATGCTTGGTTTTATGGCTAGAAGAGAATTATGGATGTATCATTGTGATCCTCTTCAGACAATTCATTGATAGATAGAATTTATAACTTTTTAACTAAAGTGACTTATCTTTTAAATAAATGCTTTAGTTTATCTATAATTTATCTATAATTCCATGCAGCACTCCCTCATCCTAGAAAACAAGTTCACCAAATCAACATTCCAGTCTGGAAAAGTCTACCTTTAAAACACTGCTTTGTATCTCACACCATTTTACTTCATTCGTTCAGAGGGATAGAGTCAACACAATAACTTGTTTTTTTTATGGTGAAAGTAATTCTTATTTTAGAAACCGGAAAACATAAAAAATAAATTAAAATCACTCTTTACCACAACTGTTGCTGTTAGTTGCAATTGAGTGGGCTCTGATTCATACCAACCTTATTACATATAAAATAAATTAAAATCACTCTTTACCACAACTGTTGCTGTTAGTTGCAATTGAGTGGGCTCTGATTCATACCAACCTTATTACATATAATAGAATAAAGATTGCCTGGTTATGTGGTGTTCTCATAATTGTTGATATGTTTTTAGCCCATTGTGCCAACCTGTGTCACTCTATCTCAGTGAGGGTTTTCCTCCTTTTCATTAACCCTCTACTTTATGAACCGTGATGTTCTTCTCTAGCAGTAGATTAAGCCATAGAATAATAATAATAAAAATTATAATCTACATTTTGGTATACATTTTAATTTATATATATGTACATAAATAGAAAGATGGATAGATAGATAAAGTAAATAAGGCTATTTCTGTCCAAATTGTTTTGTAATCTTCCTTTTTGTTAACTTTTACGTCCCAAACATGATTATCATTCTTAAAAAACATGACACAATGACTTTAAATACATATCCATATATTTCATATTCCATAATTTATTAACTAACTCCATATTTTATAAATTTAGATTGTTTTAAAGCATTAAAAATCCTAGAATTAAATATCTTTGAATATAATTTTTTGTGAATGTTTCTGATTATTTCCTTAAAATAAATTCCTACAAACTTGGTCATTGGTAAACCACATGAAATCTACTTTTAGTTGACTGATACATGCAAAAATATCCAAGACGTTTGATTTGAGATAAACTTTCACATGGAACCTACTTTGACTGGATTCAGTGAAAAGGAAACTGTAGTTAAATAGCTAATAGATTTACATATGGTATGGAAACCACATATCAGGCTTCCTCCTTTAGTGCTCTGTAGAAACCTTTGGTTTCTGGACCCCAACCTGGATGGAGAATACTTATCATTATTATCATCATTATTATAATAGTTAACATTAGTGAAATGCAGTACCAGGTGTGCTTTTAGTGTATTATTTTAATAAATTCTCTTGGTAGGTAAATATGGTGGATATTACCACACCCATTTTTGCATATGAAAAGTTGGTCTAAGAAATATTAAGGAACTTCCTGAAGTTGCACAGTCAGTGACAGATCAAGCTGAGGGTCAAGGCCAGGGATGTCTGACTTTAGAACCCATGTTCATACCCACTACAAAGATGTCCTCTCCAAGCTTTCAGAGATCCCCAGGATTCTCCTCTGATTCAAAGTTTAGAAGAACTTGATACCTCTTAATTTGGCACTTTTTACACCTTCTTCCAATGTTTATCCCACCTTAAATCTACATCTCTATTTTTTGTATAATGCTGGCATCCTGTCAAATACTCGAGCCCTGGTAGTACATGACAAAGGCATTTGAAAATGTTTGCATTTGAGGAAGAGTGCTGTTGTTGTTGTTGTTAACTGCTGTGAGTTTGGTTCAGCCCCTGACTTATGGTGAGTCCATTCATGTACAATGAAATGCAAAGCCACTTGGTGTTGTGCCATGCCCATGAATGGTTGTGGATCAGACCTACATGATCCATAGGGTTTCTAGAAGCAGATCACCATTTCTTTTTTCAAGGAAGAATAAGCTCCATTGAACCTTGCCTATTCCCATGTTTCTGATGCTTCTTGGCAAAAGACACTGTGTTCCACATGCTTTCATGCAGTTATTTTAAGACTAATCCAGAAATTGTGAATTAGAAGTTATTTGAAAACATCACTGATGATGCCTGGGACAGAGAATATAAGTCTTTTATTTTTGGTTTAGAATAAGAAGCATATGTGGTTGGTAAAATCTTGTAAACTTGACAAACAACCTCATTATAATTCCCAGAGAACAATGTCAAAGGGAAATATCCAAAAGATCAGATGTGTTGTACAGAAATATTCCCTTTAAAATGACTAAAAGCAAGCAGAGGAAAAAAAAACATACATTTAGAGAGAAGGATTTATGCAATCTTTTGAATTTTTAAAAAATGTTATGAGATACATAAATGTCTAAAAAAGGTTAAATCACAAATTAAGTTGTTCAGTTTCATCTAAAAATTAGAGGCTTTAGATAACTAGATATCTACTTTTCAAATAAAGATTTCAATATTGTTAGCCTCATTTATCTAACTTCAATTATTGAAAACTATATTTCATCTTAGTCTTGAGAAGTATAGTAAAACAAATATTAAGAGTGCAAATGTCTTCAGTAGTCTTCAATATAGTAAACCCTACCCTATTTATAAAGTTTATGTTCTTGTCAGTTCACTAGGTTGGATGAACAACAACAAATGAATTCATATTTTAAATGTAAAAATAAAGTTGGTATTTAGAGGGTTGTTTGCTTCTGTATTTCATGAAAATTAAAATAGATGAAGATCTAGAGTTTCTGTTCATGTATTTATTATAATACAAAGGGAGTAGGAAGGGGGGAGAGAGAGAGGCTAGATTATTTCCAGTTATGGGTCTCATTTGGGAGAATGTTTGCAAATCAGGTAGAAGAAAATGAGGTAATTCTTGGTGTAACTCTGGTGAAGGTCTGAAGAATAAAATTCAAATCTGCTTGAGTCAGAGGTTTTGTGCAGTGGCATGGGAGCAATGATGTTTTGTTTTTGCTAAATCTAAGGTACAAAGTCAATTATTATAATGAAATATGCAAAGACCTGGAGTTAGAAAACCAAAAGGAAAGGACATGCTCAACATTTCTCAAGCTGAAAGAACTGAAAAAAATATTGAAGGCTTTTGTTGCAATATTGAAAGATTCTATCAGCGAGATGTTGAATGATTTAGGAAAAATCAAAATAAGTTGGAAAGAATATACAGAGTCCCTGTACCAAAAAGAATTGGTTGATGTTCATCTATTTCAGGAGGTGGCATATGATCAAGAAACATGGTATTGAAGCAAGAAGTCGAAGCTACACTGAAGGAACTGGCAAAAAAAAAAAAAAAAAAAACAAGCCTTCCGGAATTGGCTGAATTCCCATTAAGAGGTTTCAGCAAACAAATGCTGCCCTGGAGGCACATACTCATCTATGCCAAGAAATTTGGAAGAGAGCTACCTGGCCAATTGACTTGTCAACTCATTGCTGTCAAGGCTGACTCGACTCACAGTGACCCCTCCTTGAGTTTCCGAGGCAGTATCACTGCAGAAGTAGATTGCCCAACCTTCCTTCCGAAGAATGGCTAGTAGATTTGAATCCCCAGCCTTCTGATTAGCAGTCAAATGCCTTAGGCACTACGCCACCAGAGCTTGGGATCCATATTTGTACCCATTCCAAAGAAAGATGATTTAACAGAATTAATATGACACGTAAGTAAAATCTTGCTGAAGAATATTCATAAATGGTTGGAGCAGTATGTTGACAGGGAGCTTCCAAAATGCAAGCTGGATTCAGAAGAGGATGTGGAACAAGGGATATCATGGCTGATGTCAGATTATTCTGGGCTGAAAGCAAAGAATACCAGAAAGATGTTTACTTGTGCTTTATTGACTATGCAAAAGCATTCTATAGAATGGATCATAACAAATTATGGCTAACATTGAGAAGAATGGGAATTCCAGAACACTGAATTGTGCTTATGAGGAACCTGTACATAGACCAGGAGACTGTTGTTTGAACAGCACAAAAGAATATTGCATGGTTTAAAATCAGAAAGGGAGTGTATCAGGATTTAATCATTTCCCCATACTTATTCAGTCTGTATGCTTAGCAAACAATCTGAGAAGCTGGACTATATGAAGAAGAATGTAGCACCAGGATTGGAGGAAGACTCATCAACAACCTGCAATATGCAGATCAGACAATCTTACTTGCTGAAAGTGAAAATGACTTGAAGAACTTACTAATGAAGATTAAAGACTACAGTCTGCAGTATGGATTATACCTTAACATAAAAGTATAGTCCATATACCTACATCCATATTGGTCCTTACAACTGGGTCAATAAGCAGGATCATGATAAATGGAGAAAAGATTGAAGTTGTCAAAGATTTCATATTACTTGGTTCCACAATCAACACCCATGGAAGTGGCAATCAAGAAATCAGATGACATACTGCACTGAGCAAATGTGCTGTACAATACCTCTTTAAAGTGCTGAAGAGCAAAGATATCTCTTTGAAAAAGGGTGTGCCTAACCCAAGGCATGGTATTTTCAATCACCTCATTTGCATGTGAAAGCTGGACAACAAATAAAGAAGACCAAAGAAGAGTTGGTGTTTTTGAGTTGTGGTATCTGCAAAGATTACTGAAAGCACCATGGACTGCCAGAAGAACTAACAAATCTGTCTTGGAAGAAGTGCAGCAGGAATGCTCCTTGAAAACAAGAATGGCCAGACTTCGTCTCTTTGGTCATGTTGTCAGAAGGGACCATTCCCTGAAGAAGGCTATCATGTTTGGTAAAGTGAGGGGTCAATGGAAAAGGGGAAGGTCCTCAATGAGATGAAGTTGACAAAGTGACTGCAATGATGGGCTCAGGTATAGCAAGGATTGTGAGGTGGATGCAGAATGGGGCAGTGTTTCATTCTGTGTACATGGGGTGGCTATGAGTCAGAGCTGACTCAACAGCACCCAACAACAACAAGGTACTGTTAATATTCAGTTTTATAAGTTGAGTATAGGGTCTGTAGTTGTAGAAAGTAGTTAGATCATTAAGTAAGCAAGAAGAAATGTGCACTCATCATAATGCCTGGAATGGAAGTAGATACCCACTAATGCTTTCTCTTTCTTTGTGAAAAGATAAAAATCTCTTAAGTTTGTAATAACTTAGGATGAAGAGCAGAATTGAAGTTAGCCAAGAAGAAATGGAAAGCTACTTTCTTCTGTCTCTCTCCATCTCACAAACCAACCTTTAAGAGTTTATATGTAAAATGGACTTTTATCTGACATTCTTTGATTAGGTAACAAAATTAGTACATATATATATATGTATTTCAGGATTTTCAAAAATCATATACAAAAATGCACATGCTGATAAGTTACCTTATTCTTACACACTTAACAGAATTCCTATAATGGTAGGCCAAAGAAGGTGATGGGAAACAGTTCTGTAGGGAGCTCTCACATTGTTCCACATTTTACAAATGAGGCTGTAACTGATCTTTCCAGGCTGTCTTTTCAGGGATGTCTCTATAGCAAACAACTTTGAAAAAATGGAGATAGACAGTTATTCCAGAGCAAAGAACAGATATGATGGTTAAGTTTGTGTGTCATTTTGGCTGGACCTGGTTGAGTGACTGGGCAGCTGGATATAGTTATTCCCCATGGTGAGATTGGTAAAAAAACTCCATGGTGAAATCTACTGGAGCAGCTGAGTAGCTGCCTTTGGGTATGTGGTCTGCTTTCTGTACGTAAGAAACAGCTTTGAGAATGGTCTCTAGCTTAGGCACACTGGAACCCTGCATGTAGCTGTATCATTGTTCAGCAGCCTGCCATACTCTGCTCACCTTGGGACTTTTAATGGACTTCAATTAATGGCCTGCCATGTGGTTTGGTAACATTGAGACTGTTCTTTTTTACATGTCAACCTTGGGCTTGTCAGCCTCAGCAGCCAGTTGCTCCTGAGTGAAGAAAAGCCTCTAGCTTCAGTGGGCCAGGAGGAGGAGGCGGAGCTGCAACCCAAGGTTAAGGGGCCTTCACCCAGCCCCTAGAGCCTGGCACTTTGAACTCAGACTTAAAGCCTCCAAACTGTAAGAAAATAAACTCCTGTTTCCTCAAGCCATCCAATTTGTGTTATATGCCTGTTATTGTGGTACTAGGTAAGCAAAACAGCAGGCATGCTTACTGTCCATTACAAAAAATTCAAGTTTTCTAGTCTTGGGGTTTCTCTCTTGTGATCTGACTGGATGTGCATCTGAGTCCATCCACATAGTCCTCATGGGTCTCGGGGGCAAGGGTTTCCATTAATATGCTGATGTTCATGCTACTTGCTGTTCCAGGTATGAAAAAGCCCTCTGTTTCTGATCCAGAAGTCTCATGTCTGTCTGCATAATTGTGGCAGGTTAACATGTTCTATTGCAAGTAGGATAAAAGCTCAGCTCCACGATTCTTACAGAAGTTGTTGTTGTTGTTAGGTGTTGTCAAGTCATCTCTGACTCATAGCAACCCTATGTGCAGTGGAATGAAACACTGCCTGGTCCCGCCCCAGCTCCATGATACTTGCTATACTTGAGCCCATCCTTGCAGCCACTGTGTCAATCCATCTCGTCAAGGGCCTTCCCCTTTTTCATTGACCCTACACCTTACCAAGCATGATATCCTTCTCTAGGGAATGGTTCCTTTTGACAACATGACCAAAGTAGGTGAGACGAAGTCTGGACATTCTCACTTCCAAGGAGCATTCCGGCTGCACTTTGTCTAGAACAGATTTGTTAGTTCTTTTAGCAGTGCATGGTACTTAGAGCAGTTTTTGCCAACACCACAACTCAAAAGCATCAACTCTTCTTCGTTCTTCCTCACTCCTTGTCCAATTCTCACATGCATGTGTAGTGATTGAAAATACCATGGCTTGTGTCAGGTGTACCTTAGTCATCAAGGAGACATCTTTGCTCTTCATCACTTGAAAGAGGTCTTTTGCAGTCGATTTGCCCAGTGCTATACATCATCTGATATCCTGACTGCTGCTTCCATTGGTGTTGATTGCAGAACCAAGTAATATGAAGTCTTTGATGACTTCAATCTTTTCTCCATTTATCGTGATGCTCCTTATACGTCCAGTTGTGAGGATTTTTGTTTTCTCTATATTGAGGTGTAATCCATACTTCAGACTGTAGTCTTCAATCTTCATCAGTAAGTGCTTCAAGTCATCCTTACTTTCAACAAGCAAAGTTGTGTCATCAGCATATGGCAGGTTGTTAATGATTCTTCCTCCAATCCTGATGCCATGTTCTTCTTCACATAGTTCAGCTTCTCAGATTATTTTCCCAGCATACAGATTGAATAAGTATGGTGAAAGGATACAACCCTTACACACTCCCTTCTTGATTTTAAACCATGCAGTGTCCCCTTTATCTGTTTGAACACCAGCCTTCTGATCTATGTACAGGTTCTTCCTAGGTACGATGAAGTGGATTGGAATTCCCATTCTTCTCAATGTTATCCATAATTTGTTATGATCTACACAATCAAATACTTTTGGATAGTCAATGAAACACAAGTAAACGTCTTTCTGGTATTCTTTGCTTTCAGCTAAAATACATCTGACATCAGCAATTATATACCTCATTCCTTGTCCTCTTCTGAATCCAGCTTGCATTTCTGGAAGTTCACTGTCAATATACTGCTGCAACCATTTTTGAATTGTCTTCAGTAAGATTTTATTTACATGCTATATTAATAATATTGTTAGATAATTTCTACATTCTGTGGGATTACCTTTCTTTGGAATGGGTACAAATCTGGATCTTTTCCAGTCAGTTGGTCAGGTAGCTATCTTCCAAATCTCCTGGCATAGCCGAGTGAGTGCCTTCAGCATGGCATCCATTTTTTGAAACATCTCAATGGGTATTCCATCAATTCCTGGAGTCTTGTTTTTCACCACTTCAATGCAGCTTCAACTTATTCCTTCAATATTATTGGTTCTTGATCATATGCCACCTCCTAAAATGGATGGACACTGACCAGTTCTTTTTGGTACAGTGATTCTGTGTATTCCTTCCATCTTCTTCTTCTGTTTCCTGCTTCATTCAATATTTTGGCCATACAGCCTTTCAATATTGGAACTCAAGGCTTAATTTTTTCTTCAGTTCTTTCAGCTTGAGAAATGCTGAGCGTGTTCTCCCCTTTTGATTTTCTAACTCCAGATCTTTGCACAATTCATTATAACAATTGACTTTGTCTTTTTGAGCTGCTCTTTGAAATCTTCTGTTCAGCTCTTTTATTTTATCATTTTTTTTTTTCCATTTGCTTTAGCTACTCTCCATTCAAGGGCAAGTTTCAGTGTCTCTTCTGACATCCATGTTGGTCTTTTCTTTCTTTCCTGTCTTTTTAATGACCTTTTGCTTTGTTCATGGATGATGTTCTTGATGTCACCCCACAATTCCTTTGGTTTTCACTCATTGGTGTTTAATGCATTAAATCTATTCTTTCAATGAGGGGATCTATTCAAGGCCATATTTTGCTCTTGTGGACTTATTTTAATTGTCTTCAACTTCACATTGAACTTTCATATGAGCAGTTGATGGTCTGTTTCACAATCAGCTCCAGGCCTTTATTTGGCTGAAGATATTGAGCTTCTTCATCACCTCTTGCTACAGATGCAGTCAATCCGATTCCTGTATACTCCATCTGGTGAAGTCCATGTGTATAGCCACCATTTATGTTGCTTAAAAAAATGGTATTTGTAATGAATAAGTTGTTGATCTTCCAAAATTCTATCATGTGATCTCCAGCATTATCTCTGTCACCAAGGCCAAATTTTCCAACTACAAGTGATTCCTCTTTGTTTCCAACTTTTGCATTCCAGTAACCAGTGATAATTAACATACCTTGATTGCATGTTTGGTCAATTTCAGACTGTAGAAGTTGATAAAAATTTTTAATTTCCTCATCTTTGGCTTTGGTGGTTGGTGCATAAATTTGAATAATAGTAGTATTAACTGGTCTTCCTTGAAGGCATATGATATTATTCTATCACTGAGAGCACTGTACTTCAGGACAGATCTTGAAACATCCTCTGTGATGATGAATGCCACACCATTCCTTTTCAATTTGTCATCCTGGCATAGTAGTTCATATGGTTTCTCATTCAAAATGGCCAAAACCAGTCCATTTCATCTCAATGATGTCTAGGATATCAATCTTAATACATTCCATTTCATTTTTGATAACTTCCAATTTTCTTAGACTTATACTCCTTCCATTCCATGTTTCAATACTTAATGGATGTTTGCAGCTGTTTCTCCTCAGTTTTGAGTTGTGTCATCTCAGCAAATGGAGGTTCTGAAAGCTTTACTTTATCAATATCATTAAAGTTGGTTCTACTCTGATGAGGCAGCTCTTTCCCAGTCCTATTTTGAACCCCTTCTGACCTAAGGGGCTCATCTTCCAGCACTGTGTTGGACAATGTTTCCAGGCTAATCATAAAGTTGTCCAGTAATGCATCAGAGACTGTTTCTCTGTTATTCATAAGGTTTTCCCTGGCCAATTTTTTGAGAAGTGGATGGCCTCTTCCTTCTTCTGAGTCTGTCTCAGTCTGTAAGCTGTGTTGAAATCTGTTCAGTATGTGCAACCCTGCTGGCATTTGAAACACTAGTGGCACCTCCAGCCTCACAGCAACATGCAAGCCACCACACTAGGACAAACTGACAGACAAGTCTGTCTCTCTTAGCTGTTTGAAACCTCTTTACCCTCCCCTTACCTGGATCCTGCCACTGTAGGCCTTTCATACAGATAAGTTTTAAATAATCACCTGTTGATTAATACGGAGCCCTGGTGGTTGAGGCATTCAGCTGCTAATTAAAAGACTGTCAGTTCAACAGGACATGAACAGATATATGTACACCCATGTTCATTGCAGCACTATTTAAAATAGACAAAAGATAGAAACAACCTAGGTTCCCACCAAAAGAAGAAAAGATAACCAAACTATGGTACATACACACAACAGAATACTATGCAACCCTAAAGAATCATGTAGAATCTGTAAAACATCACATAACATGGATGAACTTGGCAGACATTATGCTGTGTGAAATAAGTCAATCATAGAAAGACAAATATTGTATTAGTCCATTATTGTAAAATGTCAAGGAAAGGTTTATATATGGAAGGAAATTTTCTTTGTTGGTTACCAGGGGTGGGGGAGGGAGGGGAGTGAACTAGATAGGTAGAGACAAGAATTGATTTGGATGAAGGAAAAGGCAATGTACCAAATGTGCCTGATCAACACAGTAGCATCAAGGAAGAGGAAGACATAGAGAAGTGCATGGGAGGTATAGACAACAAAGACGATCCCTTTTGCACATACAGTACTGTGTTGTCAGTGAAGGCAAACATTGATCTATGGGTGGGCAGATGGGTGAACAAGCTGAACTATTAGGTATGTCTATGTAGGGGCCAGGGGGGAGTGTGCCCATAACCATGTATAGGGTTGGCAGACAATGTTTCTATAAGTGTTTTTGTTTGTTCTTTAAGAATTCCCAGGTGTATAGTAAAGCTGACAATGGACAAGGTTGTAGTCACTTCTTGGCCACAGCCAGCTACCCAGAGGGAGTGAGTAGCTGGACTTGTGGGCTCAGGACCATAATTGCAAGGGACATCAAGCTCAACTGGCAAAACATACTACACAAAAACATTGTTCCACATCCTACTTTGGCAAGTAGTAACTGGTATCTTAAAAGCTTGCAAGCAGCCATCTAGATGCAATGATGGGTGTCTTTTCATCCAGAGCAAAGAAGAATGAAGAAAACAAAAGATTCATGGAAACAATTAGTCCAAGGGATTGATACACCATGTGATCCTCAGCCTATGTGACTATGAGACCAGAAGAACTAGATGGTGCCTGGCTATCATTGTCAGTCACTCAGAGGAGATCTATGTAGTACAGCCTGGATAGAGTGGGAGAACAATGTGGAACAAAACTCAAAATCATAAAAAAAAAAAAAGGGACAGTGTTTGTTGGTCTGATAGAGTCTGATGAGACCCCTGAGACTATAGCCCCTAGCTGCCCTTCAGGTCTGGAAATTGAACTCACTCCTGTGGCTTCCCGCCAAACAAAAGGCAGGCATATGAGGTGAACATTTACATTAGGTAGATACACTCCTTGGAGAGATCAATAATGGAAGAATAGAAGGGCTGTATATGCACAGGGAGACAGATAGTGGGGCTGGAGTGCATGGGAGGGAAGGATATAGGGAAGAAGTAACTATGGGGAGGAAGAGGGAGGGGAGATGTTACACTGTTGGAAATTGTAGCCAATGCCATGAGACAAAGTGTATGTGAACTGCTGTATGCATTTTCTCTGTAAACTTTCACCCAAATCACAATAAAAATAATAAAAAAAAAAGTTTGGTGGTCTGAACCCACGAGCCACTCTATAGGAGAAAGATGAGGCAGTCTGCTTCCATAAATATTTATAGCCTTGGAAACCCTATAGAGAAGTTCTATTCACTCTTACAGGGTTGCCATGAGTGAGAATTGATTCAGTGGCAGTGTGTTTGTTTTCTTTCTTATTTATTTTTTTAATTTGTTGATTACGCTGTTTTCCTGGTAAAATTAAAAGAAGTAAATTCTGATATACAAAAAGTTGAATTATAACTTTTGAAAGATTAACATACTGGATAAAGCAAGATGTACCTGTACTGACTGGATTTATACTCTTGCTCTTCATAGTTCAAAGATCATGTGTGGGAAAATTACGTTATTCTTAAGGACAGGAGGTGGACATAGGGTAGGGTACTCTGTGTATTTGCTCTATGGGAAAAGATATCTGTATTAGTAAACATTCTGTTTGGTGTCTGGTGACTATAGAGGTGAATCTTTATCACAAGTTACAGCACAAATGGTATTTCAGATGCTTTTCTATATCAACTAAGGCAGAAATATTTGTTCCTTCTAAGAATACTACAGCACTCTATCAGTTTCTGAACCTAAGAATTGGGAACTTGTAACTTTTTTCTTGTGAGCTATAGCTTTCGGTATTTAAGTTCTAATTTGTATTATGTAAAATTTTATTATCCTTACTAGATTATATTTTAACTTAATTGGATTTTTAATTATCATTTGACTCTTATTTATCATCCCAGCAATACTTGGCATAATTCCTTAGTCATAGCAGGTACTCAAAACTAACTCACTCTCTGTGATTTATATATGTTTTTGTTAGGTGCCGTGGAATTAATTTTGATTCATAATGACTCATGTGACAGAGTAGAACAGCCTCATAGGGTTTCCTGAGCTGAAATCTTTATAAAGGAGTCCTGGTGGCACAGTGGTTAAGTGCTCCTGCCAACTGGAAGATTTGTGGTTCAAAGCCACCAGCTGCTATGTGGGGGAAAGATGTGACAATAACCTTCAGTGAAGATTGTTGTTGTTGTTGTTGTTGTTTGCCATCGAGTCGACCCCGACTCATAGCGACCCCTCCTTGGGTTTCCGAGGCAGTATCACTACGGAAGTAGATTGCCCTGTCTTCCTTCCTAGGAGTGGCTGGTGAATTTGAACTGCCAGCCTTCTGGTTAGCAGTCAAATGCCGCTAGGCGCTTTGCTACCAGAGCTCCCATAAGGGACTCTATAAAACATATAATAAGTAAACAAAGAACCTAGTATAAAATGGACAAAAGATTTGAACATCCCCTTCACATAATATGATGTAGAATGACAGTATGCACATGAAAAGATGCTCAATATTAGTAATTATAGAAATGCCCATCAAAACCTAAGTAGGATATCAACAGGGGTAGTGTAGTAGGTGAGACTTTTGGCTGCTAAGTAGAAAGTTGGTGGTTCAAACCCCAGCTGCTCTGTGGGAGGAAGATAAGGCAACCTACTTCCATAAAGATTTATAGCCTTGGAAATCTAATGGGGGTTGCTATGAGCCAGAATTGACTGGATGGCAATGGGTTTAGTTTTTTGTTGTTTTTTGTTACCCACCTATTTGAATGGCTAGGAACTCTGGTAGCATAACGTTGGGCAATCTACTTCCGTAGTGAGACTGCCTTGGAAACCCAAGGAGGGGTCGCTATGAGTTGGGGCTGACTCCACGGCACATAACACCAACAACATTCGAATGGCTAAAATTAAAAAAAATCAATTATACTAAGTGTTGGTGGGGATATAGAAGAACTAGACTTCCATACACTGCAGGTAAGAATGTAAAATGGCTTAACCACTTTTGAAACAGTTTGGCAATTTCTTAAATATTTTAAAACATGATTATTTATTATTATTATTATTGACAGAATACCCATTGAGATGTTTCTACAAACAGACACCCTGCTGGAGGCACTCACTCGTCTACGCCAAGAGATTTGTAAGACAGCAACCTGGCCAACTAACGAAGAGATCCATGTTTGTACCCATTCCAAACAAAGGTGATCCTGCAGAATGTGGAAATTATTGAACAGTATCATTAATATCACATGCAAGTAAAATCTTACTGAAGATAACTCAAAAACAATTGCAGTAGTATATTGACAGAGAGTTTCCAGAAATGCAAGTTGGATACAGAAGAGGACATGGAGCTAGGGATATCGTTGATGTCAGATGGATCTCACCTGAAAGCAAAGAATACTAGTGAGGTGTTTACTTATGTTTTATTGACTGTGCAATAGAATTAAATTGTGTGGATCATAACAAATTGTCGATAACTTTGAGAAGAATGGGAATTCCAGAACACTTGATTGTACTCATGAGGAACCTGTACAAAGATCAGGAGCAAAAAAACAGAAAAGGGGATAGTGCATCAGGGTTGTATCCTTTCACCATATTATTCAACTTGTACACTGAGCAAATAATCTGAGAACCTGGACTATATGAAGAAGAATGTGGCATCAGGATTGGAGGAAGACTCATTAATAATCTGTGATACACATATGACACAACTTTGCTTGCTGAAAGTGAGGATGACTTGAAGAACTTACTGATTAAGGTTAAAGACTACACTCCACAGTATGGATTGCACCTCAATATAAAGAAAAGAAAAATTCTCACAATTGGCCCAATAAACAGCTTCACAGTGAATGGAGAAAAGATTCAAGCTGTCAAGGATTTCATATTACTTGGTTCTCCAATCAACACCATTGAAAGCAGTGGTCAAGACGTCAGACAGCATATTGCATTGGGCAAATTGTCTGCAAAAGACCTCTTTCAAGTGATGAAGAGCAAAGATATCTCCTTGAAGACTAAGGTGCCCTTAACCCAAGCCATGGTATTTTCAATTGCTTTTTATGCATGTGAGAGCTGGACAATGAATAAGGAAGACCGAAGAAGAATTGATGCTTTTGAGTTGTCCTGTTGGAGAAGAATGCTAAGAATATCATGGACTGCTAAAAGTACTAACAAATCTCTCCTGGAGAAAGTGCAACCAGAATGCTCCTTGGAAGTGAGAATGGCCAGATTTCATTTCACCTATTTTGGTCATGTTGTCAGAAGGAACAATTCCCTGGAGAAGGATATCATGCTTGGTAAAGTGGAGGGTCAACAAAGAAGGGGAAGGCCCTTAACAAGATGGATAGACAAAGTGGCTGCAATGATGAGCTCCAATGTAGCAAAGATCATGAGACTAGCACAAGACTGGGCAGTATTTTGTTCTGCCATGCATAGGGTTGCTATGAGTCAGAGTTGACTCAATGCCACTTAACATCAACATTATTTTATTATTTATTTAAAATATGATTCAATCACTCAATTCTAGGTATTTACCTAAAACCACACATTCATACAATTAATTATACACACATGTTCATAGCAACTTCATTTCTAATAGCCAAAAACTGGAAACAATCCCAGTGTCCATTAACAGGGGAATGAATAAACAAATTTTGGTATATCCACATCATGGAGTACTACTCAGCAATAAAAAGGAATGGCCTACTATTTTATATCATCACAGCATAGATGATTCTCAGAATAATCATGCTGTCACAGGAGTCAGACAAAAAAAAAAAAAAAGCACCTACTGTATGATTCTATTCATATAAAAATTTAGAGAATGCATCAATTATGATGTAAAACAAATTACAGTTTCTTTGGGAAACAGACAGGGTGAGACCAAAGGGAGAGATTGCAAAGGGGCATGAGGAAACTTTTGACAGGAATATATGTCTTCATTATTTTGACTGTGGCGATGACTTTGTGGGTGTATAAATTTGTTAAAACTTTTTGTATTTTATACCTCAAATGTATGTAGTTTGTTGTAGGCCAATCATACTTTAATATAAATTGCTAAAAAGAGAATTATGTTTTCTAAGTTTTGAGTTTTTCTTCTATTTATTTTAATTACTGATCATAAATTGTCATTTGTGTGTGATCTTGTGCTGAGTGTAAAATATGATGCTATAATTTTAGTTTAAATCCTTTTTTAAGAAGTAACACTAATCCAAACTATCTCTGTAACAAAGTCAATGCAGTGACTTTCTCATATACATGACCTTTCTCGCCTTGGGTTTATAATTCTGCCAAAAATAGGTGTTTGGGCTGCAACCTGCACTATAATTAGTCCATTATATTTACCTTACAGGAATTGGTCAATCTACTATGCCATACTGCTTTTGTTGTTAGGTGCCATCAAGTAGGTTCCAACTCATAGTAACCCTACGCACAACAGAATGAACACTGCCTGGTCCCACGCCAGCCTCACAGTCCCTGCTATACTCCAGTCCATTGTTGCAGCCACTGTATCAGTCCATCTTGCTGAGGGCCTTCCCCTTTTTCACTGACCTACCACTTCACCAAGCATGATATCTTTTGCCAGGGAATGGTCTCTTCTGACAACATGACCAAAGTTAGTAAGATGAAGTCTGGCCATTCTGTTTTCCAAGGAGCATTCAGATGGCACTCCTCCCAGGATAGATTTGTTCGTTGTTCTGGCAGTCCATGGTACTTTCAGTATTCTTCACTAACACCACAACTCAAAAGAATCAACTCTTCTTTGGTCTTGCTTTTTCATCATCCAGCTTTCAAACACAGATCAGGCGATTGAAAACACCATGGCTGGGGTTAGGCGCAGCTTGGTCTTCAAAGAGATATCTTTGCTCTTCAGTGCCTTAAAGAGGTCTTTTGCAGCATGTTTGCCCAGTGCAATATGTTGTATGGCTTGTTGACTACTTCTTTCATGGGTATTGATTGTGGAAACAAGTAATATGAAATCTTTGACAACTTCAATCTTTTCTCCATTTATCGTGATGCTGCTTATTGGTCCAGTTGTGAGGATTTCCATTTTCCTTATGTTAAAGTGTAATCCACACTGCAGACTGCAGTCTTTAATCTTCATCAGTAAATTCTTTAAGTCATCTTCACTTTCAGCAAGCAAGGTTGTGTTGTCTGCATATCACGGGTTGTTAATGACTCTTCCTCTAATCCTGATGCCACATTCTTCTTCGTATAGTCCAGCTTCTCAGATTATTTGCTCAGCACACAGATTGAACAAGTATGGTGAAAGGATACAACCCTGATGCACTCTCTTCCTGTTTTAAACCATGCAGTATCACCTTGTTCCTTTCAAATGACAGCCTCCTGGTCTATGTATAGATTCCTCATGAGCACAATTATGTGTTCTGGAATTCCCATTCTTCTTCTTCTTCTTTTTGTTTATTATAATTTGGGTGTAAAATTACAAAGCAGATTTATTTTACTCTCAGCAGCTCATGTAAATTTGATTTCATTGCCCTGATTAAAATCCCCAACCATAAAAAGTTCTTCCCTCCCTTCCTCCTGTGACTACTCCTTCTCTGTGTACTTCTCATCTATGCATTTCTGTCTGTCCAGTTTTCCCTCTATATGAATGCCGTCCCTCTGATGTCTCATGGCTGATTGATCTAAAGGCTGCATCTCCCTGGGGTAGCTGTTCTGTTTGTAGCTCTTTCTACCATTGGGCTGAGAGCCAACCCATGGAAGTGACTCCATTTCCAGGCCCAAAGGATAACCCGGGGCCATAGACTCAGAGGTTCCACCAGTCTCCATCTGACAAGTAATTCTGGTCATTTTTGTGGTTTTGAATTTTGTTCTACATTTTCCTTCCCACTCTATCCAAGATCTCTATTTTGATCCCTTGCCCAGTGGTTAGCATTGGTAGCTGGGCACCATCTAGTTCTTCTGGTCTCAAGATCATGAAGACTAGGATCCTTATGGTCCATCATACCTTTGGAGTAATTGTTTCCAAATGACTTTGATTTTCTTCACTCTTCTTTTCTCCAGACAGGAGGAGACCAATAGTTGAATCTTAGATGGCTGCTCTAAAGTTTTTAAGACCTTAGTCACTACTCACCAAAGTAAAATGTAGAACAAGATTTTATGTGCAATGATATTGTGCCACTTGAACATGATGTGCCCTGAGACTATGGTCCCGAGTTTACCAGCCCAGTGATTCTCTCTCTCAAGGTATTTGGTTGTCTCTGAGAAACTACTCCAATCTTGTCCTCTATTACTTCTGTAATGCATAAGGATAATTTTGTAGCACAAGTACATATGTAAGACTATCTTCAGCCAAATCTATCTTGTGTATATTCCTATTTGCCTCTCCCCACCTGATCTTCTCACCTGTCTATGTATCTACTGATAACCTAGTGTTTGCTGCCACTGGAATGCAGTATCATGCATATAATAATACTGGCCTTGTTTGATTTTCTGTTGTCTAAATCTTTTGCACAAGTATTTGTATCCTCCCTTACTCCATTGTGACTGTGCTGGTCACAGACTCTTTGCATATCACTCCTCTTCTCACTCAAATCACCATATGACCCCCAACTAATCCTAAGTTTTCCCTCCTCTCCCCTCCCATCCCTGGTAACCAACAAAGTGGATTTCCTTCCCTGAGTAAACCTTTCTTTGACTTTTTACAGTAATGGTCTCATATAATACTTGTTCTTCGGTGATTGACTTATTTCACTAAGCATAATGTCCTCCAGATTCATCCATGTTGTGTGCTGCTTTGTGTATTCTTCATTATTCTTTAATGTTGCATAATATTCCATTGTGTGAATGAACCATAGATTGGTTATCCATTCATCTGTTGATGGGCATTTAGGTTGTTTCCATCTCTTTGCTATAGTGAATTATGCTGCAATGAACATAGGTGTGCATATGTCTGTTCGTGTCCTGTCTCTCACCTCTTTAGGATATATTACTAATAATGGAATTACTGGATCAAATGGTATTTCTATTTTCAATTGTTTAAGGAAACACCATCCCATTTTCTACAGTGGCTGTACCATTTTGCAATCCCACCAGCATGTATGAGAGTTCCAATGTCTCTGCAACCTCGCCAGCATTTGTTATTTTCTATCCTGTTGAATTTTGCTATTATTTCTGGGGTGAGATGATATCTCATTGTTGTTTTGATTTACGTCTCTCTAATGGCTAATGATTGTAAGCATTTCCTCATGTGTTGTTGGCTGCCTGTATACCTTCTTTAGGGATGTGTCGGTTCATGTCCTTTGCCTATTTTTGAATTGGATTGTTTATCTTTTTGGTGTTGAGCTGTTGAAGTTTTCTATAAACTTTAGAGATAAGTCTTTTGTCAGATATGTCACAGCCATCCTCTTCCCTTCCCCCAATCCATAGGATCTCTTTTTGCCCTTTTGGAGAAATCATTTGATACACATAAGAATTTTATTTTTAAAAGGTCCCAGTCATCTAGTTTCCCTTCTGCTGCCTGTATATTTTGGGTTATCTTTGATAGTCTATTTATGCCATAAATTAAGTCCCCTAGATTTGCCCCTATTTTATCTTTGATGAACTTTATGGTTTTATGTTTCACATGTAAGTCTTTGATTCAATTTGAATTCATTTTTGTGTATGGGTCTTGTTTAATTTTTTTTGCAAGTGGATATCCAATTTTGCCAGAACCATTTGTTAAAGAGGCTACCTTTCCCTCATTTAAGGGGTTTTGGCCCTTTGTCAAAGATCAGCTGTACATAGATGGATGGGTCTATTTCTGGTTTCTTTGCTGTTCCATTGGTCTATTTGTCTATCATTGTGCAAATACCACACTGTTTTGACTACTGTGGCTGTACAATAAATTTTGAGATCTCCTACTTTGTTTTTCTTCTTCAGCTGTGCTTTGCTGTGTGAAGTCTCTTTACTTTTCATATGAAATTAATCATTGATTTTTCCATGTCTTTAAAGTATGTTGATGGAATCTGGATTGGGATTGCATTGAATGTATAGATTGCTTTGAGTAGGATTGACATTTTTCACAATATTAAGAGTTCTTATCCATGAACATAGCATATTCTTCCTTTATCTAGGTCTCTTGTAGTTTCTTGTAGTAGTGTTTTGTAGTTTTCTTTGTACAGGTCTTTTTTGTCCTTGGTAATATTTATTCCTAAGTATTGTTTTCCTTATTTCCTTTTCAGAGGTCTTCATTGACAATTTCAATCTTCTCTTCACTTTTTGTGATGCTTATTGCTCTAGTTGTAAGGATTTTAGTGTTATTTACAATTATTCAATTTGGAAACTTCCAACCAAGGCAGTTCCCAGTTTCTTTTTGTGTCTATATTCATGAGGGATATTGGTCTGTAGTTTTACTTTTTAGTGGTGTATTTATCTGGTTTTGGTATCAGTGTTATGCTTGCTTCATAGAACGAATTTGGGAGAATTCCATCATTTTCTATGTTCTGGAGTAGTTTGAGTAGTATAGATGTCAGCTCTTCCCCAAACATTTGATAGAATTCTCCAATGAAGCTGTCTGGGTCTGAACTTGTTTTTTTTTTTTTTTT
>NW_006921698.1:5261211-5289883 GCF_000298275.1 Orycteropus afer afer | reverse complement strand
TTTTTTGGTTTTCTGCTTCATTTATTGCTGCTCTGATCTTTATTATTTCCTTTCTTCCAGTTACTGTAGGTTTCTTTTGTTGCTCTCTTTCTAATTGTTGGAGTTGTTGAGTTAGTGTTGATTTTCATTCTTTCTTATTTTTTCATGTGTGCATTTATTGCTATAAATTGACTTCTGAGTACCTCTTTCACTTTTGGTAAATTGTGTTTTCATTCTCATTTGTTTCAAGGATTTTTTTTTTTTTTAACTTTATTTCTTCTGTTACGCAGTAGTTTCTGAGCAGTGTATTATTTAGTTTCCACATATTTGCTATTTTTTTCCTTGGTCTTCCTATTATTTATTTCTAATTTTATGACACTGTAGTCTGAGAAGATGCTTTGTAGTATTTCAATGTTTTCAAGTTTATTGAAGCTTGTTTGTTGGCTGGAATTCTCATTCTTCTCAATGTTATTCATAATTTATTGTGATCCATATCACACTCTATGCTATAGAGTATGTAAAACCATCCAATAGGATTAAGTGACCTCATGAGAACTGGTCACTTGGTGTACAAATTAAGTGACTGTGGCCTACAAAGAGTATTGGTCAGTTAGTGGTCTTGGTGGAAGGACCAAGCTTTGAAATTAACAAAAAGTTTCCTTACATGAGGACCAATCCCACAGAGATTGAAAGAGACCTCACTACCATCAAGAAGAATGAGAATCGAATGTCCCTGTGCTGAGAAACTCCTAGACATAGGAGAGAGAGCTATGACATCTGAAGTTGGTGAGAAGTAGCAGGAAGCATAGCAAAACCCAGTGGTTGAGAAATGGTGACAGCTGTATGAACAAGGAGACTAGTGCAAGAGGGCTGTAGTGTGCCTTCTAACCAATTGAATGAGAGATAGCTGAGTGCCTTTGGACAGGAGGATTGCTGGTGGAATGGAGCCTCTGGGCACTTGTTGGCAGTGCAAAAGAGCTGTACCACTTGCTCAAATTGGGCAGAGGCCTGAAAAAATTCCCAGTGGTGGGCATGGTTGAGACAGGGCCTGGCAGTGGACAGAGAGAAGAAACTGAGAGCTGTCTTGGTTGGAAGTTGTCCAAATTGAATAGCTGTAAATAACTAGAACAATAAACATCACAAAAAGTGGAGAAAAGTTTGAAGTTGTCAATGATTTCATTTTATATGGATCCACAAACAACACCCATGGAAGAAGATGTCAAGAAATCAAGTGGCATATTGCACTGTGCAAATCTGCTGCAAAAGATCTCTTTAAAGTGGTAAAGAGCAAAGCTTTCACTTTGAAGACTAAGGTGTACCTGACTCAAGTCATGGTATTTTTAATAGCCTCCTATGCATGTGAGAGCTGAACAATGAATAAGGAAGACCACAGAAAAATTGATATATTAGAATTGCAGTGTTGGAGAAGAATATTGAATATACCATGGACTGCTGGAGAAATGAACAGATCTGTCTTGGGAGAAGTATAGCTGGAACGCTTCTTAGAAATAAGACTGACCACACTTTGTCTTTTGTACATTGGTCCCTACAGAAGAATATCATGCTTGGTAAGGTAGAGGGTCAGTGAAAAGGGAGAAGACGCTCAATGAAATGTATTGACACGGTGGCTGCAATGATGGGCTCAAGCATAGCAACTATTATGAGGATGATACAGGACTAGACACTGTTTTATTCTATTACATATAGTTATGAGCTGGAACAACTGAATGGCAGCTAACAACAACAACATCCTATCTCCTAAATTGTAGCCTATTCTTCCCTAATAAATCACATAGTCATGAGTATGGTCTGTGAGTTTTATGAGGCCATTTAAATGAATTATTGAGCTCAGAATAGGAGTAGACAGTGCCATGGGGAGGACAGATGGTGTCAGAAATGGTGAAAAAGTTGTAGAGTGAAGGTATATTTGATCTCCCCTCATAGGAATGAGCTTTGGCTTTACTTTGATTCTCATCTCTCCTCCTGATAGAGAACTTCTGATGCTAAGATATTACTCAAACCATTCTGAAAACTTACTTCTTGGGCAAATATAATGAAGAAAACAATCTGAGGACATGATCATTTTTCAGATGTGTCTCATTGCCATTCATACTTTAAATTGGCATTTATTCCCATTAGAATTTAAAAGTACTTTAAATGTGGATATGTGCTGGATAAAATAAAAAACATAAAACCAAATGCCATCAAGTTGATTCTGACTCACAGTGACCTTATGTGTTTCAGAGTAGAACTGTGCTCCATAGAGTTGCAGTGACCATGACCTTTCAACATTTAACTGTTTGTGCCATGTGGTAGACGAGTGTTTGCTAATCCTTGAAATCATGCATGTCTTATACAGTTATGCCTGGAATTTTCTCATGCTTGATGAATGTGTGCTATGTAGGAGGAGGGTAACATTTCCCAAAGTCCCTGCTTAGCAAATATAAAGAATTGAATGTATACTCAAAATATCAAAAGAAGAACGGGGTATTTCTCATGAGAAGTGATTTTCAAACTGACAAATCTAGGGCAATCTCTTTTACTTTGCATATAACCAGGGTGAGACAATGACTTTCCTGCTCCTATCCCTCTCTTCTGACATTCAGAAGAAGAAGGTCAAAAGACTAACTCCTTTGTGCCAGGTCAGACAGCTAAATTGATGTGATGGACGTTGACTATTCTTGAGACACCAACTTTGGTTCTTCTATCCTTCCCCACCTTGATGGTTGAGCAAAATATGTTTTTTTCCCTGAAATATTTTATTATTTGTATCAAATTCTGCCATAAAACATATATAGACTGTGAATCTTATTTGTGAAACTAGGCTAACAGCTTCTGTTAGATTGAGAGAATGCCCACAATTCATTAAGCAGATGTGAAAATAAAAATCTTTAAGGTTTGCATATTGTGGAAATGTCTGAAAAATATTTTTCAGAGAATTTTACTATTCATTTCTAGACAACCTACTAATTGTGACAATGGTATTTCTGTGAGTGGATGAGACAAAAGACAGTATAGAACTGTCACCTCTATACTGTGTACACCTGTTATTTGTCATTTGCTTCCTTCTGGTAGCTGAATTTCATCTTGATTTGTGTATCACTGTATTCCACAATCATGCCTAGTTGTTAATCAATGGCTCATGGAAAGCCTTTCTTCACCCTCTCCTGTTTGTGATGACCTCACTTTGATTCACTTGCACAATAGCTGTTAGGGTGTCCTGCTGTTGTTTTTCTTTGAAATTCATAATTGTGTGGTTCAAGCTGAATTCTCTGCTGATGAATGAGCTATTTTTCAGAAACTCATTATAGTTCATCTGACTTTTCCATGTAAAGTAGTATCTAGAGAATGCTCAACATCTGGAAAATATTGCCTGTGGGAGGTCAGGATTCACAGCTGGGTTAAAGGTAGGATGTGCTACTGCTTCATGGACTGTTCATTCTGAAACTTATTGTTGAAGCTACATCTGTAGGCTTCCAAAGGATATACTATCTTCATGATTTCAGTCTGAGCCCACAAGCCACATTTTAGTTATTCATTCAGCAAGTATTTCTTTATGGTTACAGAGTGGTGCATTGAGAGCTCTGTCAGCAAATTCTTCCTTCTATGAATCAGAATTGACTCGACAGCGATGGGTTTGGGGTTTACTGAGTCCAAATCGTCTTTTCAGTTACTAACCTGAGCTCATGATTCAGCACTGTGGAATTAATTTAATTGGTATAATGCCTCTTCTGAATGAAAACACTATATTATTATTATTATTTTATATTTTGTTGTTAAGAATACATACAACAAAACATATACCAATCCAACAGTTTCTACATGTACAATTTAGTGAAATTGATTACAATCTTTGAGTTGTGCAATCGTTCTTACCCATCTTTTCTGAGTTGTTCCTCCCTCCTTAACATAAACTCACTGTCCCTTAAGAAATCTATCTAATCTTTTGAATTTCTGTTATCAATTTTATCCCATATTGATAGTTCTTAAAAGAGCATAATACTCTAGGTAGATCATTTTTACTAGTTAAGTTAAACTATTGTTTGATTTTAAGAATACTTCAGGGTATAGTTTTGGTTTAAAGTTTAACCCAAAACTTTAAGTTTTATTTCAAGACAATAATTTCTGGGGTTCTTTTATCCTCCATGGTTCTAGAAAGTCTATAACCCATGAGACTATGGAATTCTGTTCTATTTTCCCCATTTGCTCAGGGTTCTTCCATAGAATCTTTGATCAAAATGTTCAGTAATAGTAGCCAAGCACCAAACATTTCTTCTGGTCTCACAGCAAAGGAGGCAGTTGTTCATGGAGACAATTAATCACCCATTCCATGTTGTTGTTGTTGTTGTTATGTGCCGTCGAGTTGGACCCGACTCATAGCGACGCCTCCTTGGGTTTCCCAGGCAGTATCACTCCTTCCTAGGAGTGGCTCCTCCTGCTATTCTTTATTCTCCTCCTTCCTCTGCTGGTTCAGGTGTTTGTGACTTAGATTGTTGGAAAACACTATATTGTCCTTATATGTTATTATATTATAGTTGATACTATTGTTGCTGTCTTCTAGAATCTCACAGTCTATAAAGTGTCCACATTTATCCAGGTCTTGCTAGACCATCTGATTTATGTCCAATATTCCTTGTTTTATGTTTTTTTTTTTTTTTTCTTTTTCTCTTTAATCTCTCTCTCTCTCTCTTTTTTCCATTCCACAAGAGTTATTCTGGCCTATTCACCTCCCTCCTCACCATGTTGTATGATTTCCATAAACCTCTTTCAACCTTTTGGAATTATCATCTAGCTTTAATATAGTTACTAGGTTAGTATTTTAAGCAAACTTTTATATTCAGCTCCTCATGACCTATGTACCTGGCTTCCATTTCCCATGTGATCCAATCTAATTTCTCAGGCCAGTATTCGAGGACTTTTATTAATGCTTCCTCTATACCTAGCTCAATCATCTTTTGCTCTTCTCAATATGTCCCTACTACTGCATCCTGTTTCCCTACTTTGGTCCCAAAAGTCTTAGAAGCATAGTGTTTCTCAGCACATCTTTAGAGACTAACAGAACTGTGATTGAATTTCATAACCAGTTGTGTAAACTTGGCCACATTTTTTAGTTCCCGATACTTTGGTTTCTTATCTGTAAAGTAGTGATAAACACAACAGAATTACCTTGCTGTATTTTGAAGAAAAAATGATAAAATGCAAGAAAAATTCTTCCATAGTAAAAACTCAATAAATTATGGTTTCTTTACTCATGTTATTATTTTTGTACATTTGATGAGATATATATATATATATATATATATATATATATATATATATATATATATATATATATAAATTATATATATAAATATAATTTCTCTGTTAGAATTTAAGATTTTTACAGACAAGAGCTAAGCTTTGAACTTCTTTTGAACCATTCATAGCCACTGGTATGATGCTGTTCATGTAGCATTAAATTAAACACCGTATTTAATAAATGTATGAAGATAGGTTTTCTTAATGTAAGGAGAGTTAGGTCAAGAGATTTAGTAGAAGACTGGCCAATATCACATTTCAGATGTCAGTCTTTATGTCCATACTAAGATATATACAAATCTATATTATAAAGAGGAACATTTTGTGCCTCATTAGGGCATTGTGGCAACATTGAAGCTGTTAGACAGCAATATTGTTGGGGCATCTGTGCAATAGCTACAGGATGGCTAAGGATGGATTGATAAGCATATTTGCCACATGGCTGTTTTTGGTCAGATGGTGTAAATAACAGGAGATATTTCACTAAGATTTTGTTTTAAAAGAGTTCACTTTCTGGAATCACTGTGATGTATGTTATAGAAAAAGGCATTGAACTCTTCCTTTGGAGCAAGAAGTTGTAGTATTCACTGAAGTGTATGATCTGAAATGTGCTGATCATTGCATCTTACTGTGTTATTACAAAAAGTTCTATATTGGCCATGAGCTATACCATCATTTAGTATTTATGCAATATCATTTCAAATGACATTATATTGCAAAACAAATTTTGTTTGATGCACAAACCAAGGCAGCATCATAAATCACTACATATGGAGTACAAGGTCATTATTAATGACTATGCAGACCCCTTTTAACTTAATATTTAGTATACCATATATTTGCATAGCTAACATATGCAAGTTTCATTATGTTACTTAGATTTTGTTTCTCTTCTGCTATATATTCTTTCTATCACTACTTATTATGTACTTTCTTATAATAACCCAACTTTTAAGTGGATTTATTAATTTAGTAACTATTAACTCAGTGCCTACTACATCCAGTACTGTGGGAGGAGAAGGGGAGATGCTGGTAAACAAGAGAGACACAATCACTGACCGTAACATTTTACATAATTAATCATTTAATTACAACTAAAATTAAACATTATGTTTTTAAAAGCAAAGAAAAACATAGGCAGTATCTAAATGTGGCCCAAATCAAACAATTTTAAAAGTCTAAAATTAGTTATTCTAATTTGTATCATGCAATAGCACCAAATAAATATGCTTTTTAGAAATTTTGGTTTCAATTTACAAGAGGAGTGAATTACAATGAATTTTTATGGCAGAGGAGAATAATTACTTTCCCTACTCATCACATAAATTAAGGTACATTACTTTATAATACATTCCTACATTTAAAAAATTCCTTGGTTTATGTTTATTTAACCATGAATTATACCTTTAATTTCTTCAATTTATGAATTGAACAGGAATAAGCTTTGCTGATTTAATGATTTTGCAGATATAAAAATATTATTCTTTCAATACCTCATCTTGTTTTTCTGGTACCATCCCATTTTTCCTGTAGAGTGCCTGTATGGGTAGCATTACTTTGTGTAGTCAGATTTTTATGTGTTCATTCAATGTCATATAGAAGATAAGTGCTCTTTTTTTTTTTTTTAATTGATATACAATGTCAATATTGCTTTTCCTTGACTCAAGATGATAAGGCATTATTTATAGAACTAATTTTGTGAAATAGTAGAAGATTTTTATTAAATGTAAATTGACTAGTAAGTAGTCAAATCTCTTAATGGCTATATGAGAATTGGTTGAGGAATGACCTACATTTGTTATTTTTTTGATATTTTCTTTGTCTTAAGAAAGGAAAAATAGATCATGAATAAAGTTTTGTACATGTTTTTGTTTGCTCAGCACATGAAAAATAATTCTCCATCATATGTTGAGTTTTTAAAATGCTCATGGTGGTTATTATTGAGGCTTGGCCTACAGTGTGGAAATAAAATCTTGCAATGAAAATAAAATGACCATAAGAATTCACTTTTTCTTTTTGGGTCTTCATTTTTAAATAGTGCTGTCCTTAGGCTAAGTTATTTCCTAATGAACTGAATATAAATTTGGTAGTGAAAATATTACAAAATTCATGTTGTGGCTTTTCTAATTCTATTTATTCTAGGCTGCATATGATCTCTGGTGATATTACTTAGAAATGCAATTACTTGTGTTATAGTGTTGCTGTGAATTATACATTATATTGGGTACTTTATTTTTTCTTTTCAATCCATTATTTGTTTAGAGGCTCTTCCCCCTGCCCCTCCCCCCGACTATCTTTGGAAAAGAGATTTTTTTCTCCCAGATTTTAACATTCCCAAGATCTCCCTCAAGATGATTCTTCAGTTTAATATGGATTTGAACAATGTCCCATTCAATCTAATACAACATAACTGTATGAAATATTATCCTATTTTTTTCCCCAAGAGTTTACTTCTCACAACTCACTTTAGAAACAGGTTGAGAATATGAATTTGCAACTTCATATTTCATCAGATACTTTAGATGTTAGGAATCGTTTCCAGTCCTCCACAACAATTCCAGCACCTCAAAGTACTTATTGGGTAATCTGAAACTCTTGAGTTAATGCTTGACTGAAGTGTAATTATGATTTTGTCTAGCACAGTGGGCTTGCTTCCAACATATTTTTTTTCCTTCAAATCAACAAAGTTTGTCAGATCTGTATGTGGTGGCACTGTGGTTAGAACAATGGGCTGCTAACCAAAATGGTGGTGGTTTGAACCCACCACTCTGCACCAGAAAGATGAGTCAGTCTGCTTCCATGAAGATTAACAGCCTTGTAAACCCTATGGGGCAGTTTTATTTTGTCCTTAAGAGTCACTAATGAATCGGAATAAACTTGATGGCAGTGGGTTTCGTGTTTTTGGTATTTGGTATGTAACAGGAATTTTTATTGAATACTGTTCTCAGGAGATAGTAAAAAATTCATGTGCAAATGCTAGATAAAGTTGTCCCGGGATGTAATATTTATTATACATCTGTGTAATATATATTCTATATGAAGACGAAATGCAGCATCGTTGCATTCCTCCGATGTGGATTGGAGGAAGGCTCATGAATGACCTGCAATATGCAGATGATACAACATTGCCTGCTGGAAGTGAAAAGGACTTGAAGCACTTACTGATGAATATCAAAGACTACAGCCTTCAATATGGATTACATTTCAACATAAAACAAAAACCCTCGAAAATCCTCACAACTGGATCAATTAACAACATCATGATAAATGGGGAAACAATTGAAGCTGTCAAGGATTTTGTTTTACTGGGATCCACAATCAGCATATAGAAGAAGCAGTCAAGAGATCATACTACAAATACAAAGAGCTCTTTAAAATGCTAAAAAACAAAGATGTCACTTTGAGGATTAAGGTATGAGTCGGGGCCGACTCGACGGCACATAACAACAACAACAACAACAACCCAAACCAAGGAGCTCTGGTGGCAAAGTGCCTAAGGCATTCAACTGCTAACCAGAAGGCTGGAGGCAAAGTGCCTAAGGCATTCAACTGCTAACCAGAAGGCTGGAGGTTCAAACCCATCAGCCACTCCTCAGAAGGAAGATTGGGCAATCTACTTCCCGTAGTGATACTGCTTCAGAAACCCAAGGAAGGGTTGCTGTGAGTCAGATCCAATATGATGGCAGTGAGTTTGGTTTTTGGTTTTTTAACCAAACAATGTGAAAGCTGGGCAATGAATAAGGAAGAGCAAAGAAGAATTGATGCTTTTGAATTATGGTGTTGGTGAAGAATATTGAATATACCATGGGCTGCCAGAAGAACAAACAAATCTGTCTTAGAAAAGTACAACCAGAATGCCCCTTAGAACAGAAGATGGCAAGACTTCGTCTCATGTACTTTGGACACGTTGTCAGGAGGGTCCATTCTCTGGAGAAGGACATCATGCTTGGTAAAGTTGAAGGTCAGCAAACAACAGGGAGACTCTCAATGAGATGGATTGACACAGTGGCTGCAACAATGGGCTCAAACATGCAATGATTGTGAGGGTGGGGCAGGATCAGGCAGTGTTTCATTCTGTTGTACAGAGGGTCACTATGAGTTAGAATTGACTCCAAGGCACCTAACACACCAACAGTATATATTATATTATCTGGCAACAGACTATCATTATGTGTCACAAGAGAAAGAATAAGCTCTAGTATCAAATATTAACCAATCTACTAGGACAGGTGGGCTATATTTTAGGCACACTTCAATTATAGGAAATATGAGATTAAATAATAAAAAAATAACAACAAGAAATATTTTGTTGTAGGTAAGACTTGCAGGCTTTTGCTTATGATTTTTTTTCCAATTTGAGATACTCTTCAATTTGTATATCTTTCCATTCAAATTCTTATTTTCCAAAAGAATCAGACAGCCCATTCTATAATCTTATTCTGCTGCCTCAATACTGCAATATACACTATTATAAGTCTTTTTCCATTTTTTTTTTCACTGAGAAGAACTATTAGGAAAAACCTGTCAATTTTTAATTTTTTTCTAAATACACTGTCATAAAGTAAGTAGATTGTCCTCACTGTTTATATTAACTATATGTTTGTCATTGATTATTTTGAATCAGGAGATCTAACAATTCTTTCCTTTTGACAACTTATTTTGCCCTGACGGATTTTATAAATGTACCTAATTCCTGGGATGATTCTCATGAAGAGTGCCTTTTGGAATGGAGTGATTTGTGGACATGTGTATCTACTTTGTGTTGTCTGGGTTACAGAAGATGATAAAATTCAGACCTAATAGTCAATTATACAACAGTCACACATTCTGAAGGTCTTTAGAATGTGCTGCTTTTGGATTGAAAGGAAGAGCATAGTCATTGTTTCACGTCCTTATGCTTTTGGAAGCTACATTATACGGAGTGCTAGTATGCAATGCAGCCTTTTTAGTAAGAACGATTTTTTTTTTTTTTGAGAAGCTGCACGAATTCACCAACATTATGTTTAGCACCTTTGTATATGCCTACACTGTGCCAGACGTCTCAGGTAGTGAAAGCCCCAGAACTGGGAGTCTTCAAAGACCAAATGAGAAGTTGTCAACAGTGTCTTAAAAGGGCTCTAAGCTTGGTTGAGAGGTAGGACTAGCAAACTCTAAAGTTCTAAACCAAAGATTTCCTGCCTTATAGAAGTGTTCAGTCTAGTGAGGGAGGTGTTTTAGTTTCCTAGGGCTGCTGTAACAAAATACCACAAATGGGTAGCTTATAAGAACAGAAACGTGTCACTTTGTGTCACAAGACAAAGAGTAAGTTCCAGTATCAAATATTAACCAATGTACTGGGATAGGTGGGCTATGATTTAGGCACTAGTTTGATAATAAATATGTGATTAAATTAACAAAATAACAACAATAAATATTTTATTGTCGGTAAGACTATATACCTTCTAACTATAAAATTCTGAGATACTTGGACTCTTTCAAATGGATCTATTTCTCTGAATAAAACATAAAGTAATAAAATGATTGTATAATTATCAATTCTGGAGGCGAGAATTCCAAACCAGTGTGTTGCCACATTGATTCTTTCTGAGGGCTCTGAAGGCGAAACTGTTCCATGTCTCTCACCTGTTTCTGGTGACTCCTGACAATTCTTGGTCTTCTCTGGCTTGAAGCTCTGTCTGCCTGCATCATCACTTCATGGTTTTTCTTCTAACTGTGTGTCTGTTCTGCTCTTTTATAAGACACTGTTTGGATGGGATTAGGATCCATTCTACTTCTTTTTAGGACTATTTTCAAACAAGGCCAGGTTCACAGGTACCAGGGGCTGGAACTTCAGAGTATCTTTTTTGCAGAACCCAATTCAATTCTTAACAGGAAATAGAGCATGGACATGTGAAACTGTTTAGAAAAAAGCCCAAATGAGTGACAATGAGGAAAATGCTGTAAGATTTCAGAGACTGGGGGAACTGGAGAGGGATGAATTCTCAGAGGTGAATCTTTTTTTACTTTTCCTTTTTCCTTTGATTGTGGTGAAAACATACACATGCACCAAGACATTCACCAACATAACATCTTCCACATTTACTGATCAGGGACGTTGATGACGTTTTTCATGTCAAGAACTAAAGAACTAAAAATTTTTAAGAGAGCTCTAAAAAAATATATATATAAAATGTTTTCAACCTAAAATATTCAAGTACATAAATATACATTCTTATATAGCTACTAGCTGGACTTGATCTGAGGCAAAATGGACATTGAATTATTAGAGATAATGATCAGCTAGAGATAAAAGTCTATGTATATAAACAAAAATAAGTCAATTCTTAGTGCTGCTCATTTTAGCTACTTGTGGTGATATTGGAAAGTCACTTAACCTTATTGATCCTCAGTTGCATTTTTTATAAGTAAAGAAGCTTAACCTAATGACTCCAAATATACCTTCTAACTATAAAATTCTGAGATACTTGGATTCTTTCAAATGGATCTATTTCTCTGAATAAAGTATAAAGTAATAAAATGAAGTCATTTAAACTAAACTCCTGATAAGTCTTCTAATAGGCTATTGAGTCATGATTTTGAATAGTTTTTACTCATGAGACAAGTAATACCTTAGTGAGGCTTTAAACACAATGGGTGTAGACAAAGAATTCTGTCTTTTCTCTTGTAGCTCTCCTGCACTAAACTGAGAATCCAAAGAAAGACTCTAGAATCGATGTCCTTAATAGAATCACTGTCTTCTGGCCTTCCATTAGATTTATTCCATGTGCCCCTCTTATAGAATTTACGCCTTTGCCTTGTATCTTACTTACTTTTTGTATGTGCCAATTTTTCTACCAGGTTGAAGATTTCTTGGTGATGCAAACTGTGCTTTAGTTGTTGCTGTATTTTCCAGAGTCCTTAAAATAGAATAGAAAATATTTACTAAGTCAATCAGCATAAAGTGATTAAGCAGATAGTTGTTGTATAGCATTAATAATCTTCTTTGAACTACATGTCCCCCAAAGATTAGATTGAGAATTTTTGGACATATAGGAGATTACCTGTGCTGTGAGATCAAACCAGATTTGGAATGGCATTTCTAATAGCAACTGTGGTTAGGCATGGGTGGCTTGGCTGCCCTCCAATCAAGAGTTTCACATGAGAGGTGACCATAACCTGTGGTCTTGAGGTTTGACAGCACCAAGGTTTCCAAGGCTCATTTTGTCCACTTTATTGTCCTATCATAAGATATTATAGGTATCTTATATAGATACTACTACCTATCATAAGATACACTTTCTTCATTCTTTTACTAGTCACCAAATTTTCTGCATGTGAGTTGAAGTCTGGCCATTCTTTGCTTCCAAGGAGCATTCTGGCTGCACGTCTTCCAGGACAGACTGTTAGTTCTTTTAAAAGTCCGTGGTACTTTCAGCATTCTTTGTCAACACCACAACTCAAAAGCATTGACTCTTCTTTGGTCTTCCTTATTCATTGTCCAGCTCTCACATGCATGTGAGGTGATTGAAAATACACATTATTCATCTCATGTACTTTGGTCATGTTGTAAGAAGGGACCATTCCCTGGAGAAGGATATTATGCTTGGCAAAGTGGACGATCAATGAAAAAAAGGGAAGGCCCTTGTTCTGGTTACCTAGTGACACTTTGACAGAAATATACCACAAATGGGATGGCCTTAACAAACAGGAGTTTATTCTCTTACAGTTTGGGGTCTTTAAGTCCAAATTCAAAGTGCCAGGCTTTAGGGGCTAGGTGAAAGCCCCTCAACCTTAGGGTCCAGCTCTGCCTCCTGCTCCTGGCCCACTGGAGCTAGAGGCGTTTCTTCACTCAGACAGCTGCTGGCTGCTGAGGCTGAGAAGTCCAAGGTTGACAAGTAAAAACCCACTGTCCCAATGTTACCAAACCACATGGCAGGCCATTAATTTAAGTCCATTGTAAGTGCCAAGGTGGCAGAGCATGGCAGGCTGCTGAACGATGACACAGCTACATGCAGGGTCCAAGCGTGCCATCAGCTAGAGACCATTCCCAAAGCTGCTGCTTATATATGGGAAGTAGACCACATACCCAAAGCAGCTACTCAGCTGCTTGTGGTAGATCCCACCATGGAGTTCATTGCCAGTCTCCTCATGGGGAATAACTACCACCAGCTGCCCAGCCACTCCACCAGTCCCAGCCAAGTCGACACACAAACATAACCACCACAGCTCTCAATGAGATGGAGTGATACAGTGGCTACAACGATGGCCTCAGGTATAGCAAGGATCATGGGATTGGCACATGACAGGACAGTGTTTTGTTCTGCTGTACATAGGGTCACTATGAGTTGGAGCCAACCCAGTGGCACCTAACAACAACAAGATTTCTGTACTTTTATAGAGTCACTTTAATTTAATAATTTAGACAGTTCAGTAGGAAGTTGAGGTACAAATGTAATGCTATCCAACAGTTCATGCCAGAAAATGAATGAAAACAAAATGTGTCACTGAAAGTGCAGGTTAGTCCAGGGAATTACCCTAATAGAAATCTGGCCCAGAGCCTAAATTTAGCTCTGATGAACAGATCTTTACAGGTTCTTTGTTTTATGATTTGGCCAAAGAATAAAGTGATAATTTATATGTGATTTTACACTGAAAGAATAGTGAGACAATTAAAGTGAAGAATTAGAATGTCTGAGCACTTTCCACTACTTCTCAGAACGCACTGACGCTGAGTACCAAGCCAAGTGCCTGCAAATTACTGTGACTACAACTGAAGCACAATTAAATCGCCTTTGAGTACTAAGAAAACCTTGAACTGTTGTGTGTTCTTCAAATCATAAAATGACAGATGTTTTCATGACTATTTTGTCTGTCTAAAAAAAGAGGAATAAATCAGAGCTACAATTATTGTGATAAAGGGTGACTCTTAACAGCTGAACTGAATTTAAAGAAATCAAAGGTGAAAATTAAATTTCCATAATGATAAAAAAAATGTGCATAGTATCAAACAGTGAGACACCCGATTAGCTGGTAAATAACCTAATTGGTATGTACCTTACATTACCTTTCTCATATTTTATGATAATTATTTCTTGCTTTGGGTTATATGTTAAGGAAAATATTCAACAATCTCCAAGAGAAAGGTCACCAAAATACTTTTCTAATTAAATTTTAGGATGAAGCAAATAAGCTCTTTGGTTTGTCCTGTATCTATAGAGATTTGCTGATGTGATTCCAGTTGATATGTGGCAATTACAAGGATGTTAAAACATATCAAATACTCCAAAATGAACTATGTGGAATAAGTAGTATATTGTAACACAGATTTAATGGGTATGTATTATTAATGAAAACATCCAGAGTAGTTCTTTTTTGAAAACTGTGATCTATGTAAATATTAAAACTTAATGCTTCTTGAGGCAGAAAACCAAAGTGTTCACTGAGCAAACTTTCCAATTACTCTTTACCATATTCTTTTGCCATTTTATTTCATTTCTGTCCACTAACAAGGACAGGAGTTCAATACAGATGATGCTTTTCAAAGCAAAGATGAAAATCCAGAGAAAGGATTTGATTTCTATCTCTTGATTTAGTTAATTAAAGATTTTAAAGAAAGATTGTTTTATCTTATGTGAGGTGTAAGGTAGTTAATAAAGAATTTTTTGTTTAAAGAAATAAGAAGTGGAGTAATATTATGCTCCAAACTATGTTCTGTTAGGATATTAATAGCTATAATAAAACAAATTCAAAGAACCATGATCATCATTATTGTTATAATAGGTAACTTTCACTGAGCACTTATATGCCAGACAGTATGCTCAGAGTGAAATGTACATTACCCTCTTAACAGCAATATGAGCTATGAGGTAATTCCTGTTTTTATCCCCAGTTTACAGATGTTCAGACCTGGATTGTGTGTGTGTGTTTATATGTATATGGAGCTCTGGTGGCACAATGATTAAACCATTCAGCTGCTAAGCAAAAGGTTGGCGGGTTGAACCTATCAGTCTCTCCATGGGAGCAAAATGAGGCAGTCTGGTTCCATAAAGACTGGAAACCCATGGGGCAGTTCTGCTCTGTAGTTAAGGGTCCCTGGGAGCGGGAATCAACTCATTGGCAGTTGGTTTTTCCATAATAGAACAATGACATATATATTTCAAAATATGCGTTTTTATATCAAAAATAAAACCAAACTGGTTGCTGTCAAATTGATTCTAACTCATGACAACCACATATGCTACGGACTAGACCTGCTCCATGGGGTTTTCTTGGTTTTAATCTTTAGGAAAGCAGATCACCGGACATTTCTTCCACAGCTCCTCTAGTTTAGACCACTAATCCTTTAGATTAATAGCTAAACACAAACTGTGCCACCCAAGGGCCTACATTTTCACATAACAACATGTTAAAAAATCCAATTCTGCTGAGTGATAAATCATCACTTTAAAGAGCTGCCTAACATTTTAATACTATTGACAGATGTTCAGGTTGCTACAATTTTTTTACTTTAATTAAAAAATATAATAAATATACACATTTATACTTATTTATTATATTACTTTAAGTAGAATTGCTTGGTTAAATAGTTGTATTCCTTTAAATTTTGATATATACTGTGAAACTACATCTGGCAAGATTTTATCAATGTAAACGCCAATGAATAATATGAGTTCTTATTTTTGCTCTTTCTTACTAGTATTTGACAATACCAAGTTCACTAATTGTGGTAAAGTTTCTTGATAAAAATTGGTGGTGTATCATAAATATTACTTTGGACCTTTGTGTCTGAAACTTACTCTGCGATAGTCCAGGGAAATGTAAATTTAATGAGTGTGTGTGTGTGTTTACAAAAAGAGAGAGTACACAAATGTGGTCAAGAATTAAATAATTTAAAAATAAAAGGTTTTTTTTTTTTTTTTAAATGTAGCCTTTGGCTTTATTCTGCTACCAGTCCTTTCCTTGTAGATTTTTATGTCCTGGTTTATTAAAGTGTAGCTTAATATTCTGAAATATATATAAAATGAAAAAGGTTTTGGTTTATCCTTTTGCTGAAATTTTTAATATACACTACATTTTCTCTGTAGGTTGGGACATGCATAGAGGACCAAACTGACATTTATGTTCCCTGTTAACCCTTATTGATAAATCTACACATGTCCAAGAAGACTATGACCTAAATTAGGTTCACTCATCATATGAAAGGAGTAATGTAAATGTTTCAGTAGTTTATTTGGATTGCTCCATATGAGCTACATTTTATTCTAAACTCATTCAGGTTATTAAAAAATCTTAAAATAGCAAAATATACTTAGAATACTTCCTGTTTAACACCAGGTACTAAATTCTGCTTCTATGGCTTTCAGATAAATAAGATGTCTTTTGGTGCTAACAATGACATTATAGCCTTGGTTTATGCCATGAAACTAATGTATCATAAAGCTACTATTGTGTAGTTCTTCCAGGACTTCTAATAATCAACCCCATAGATGGGGTTCAGGAAAAATCTACCTTATATTCAATTTCACACTAAGGGATGTTGTATTAAGGCCACAGTACTTAAAACTATAATACCAACATGATATAACGACAACATTAAAAAAAAAATGGATATAGCTTACAAAAGTACCTCCCACAGAGTTGGCACAAACAAATGTAGAAGGTGTGTGTTAGAAGTAAGCCAGATATGAGTTGACATTATCTCTTAGGAAAGAAGAACTCTCATTATAAATGATTTACCCTTCCCTACTTAGACAATTTGAGAATGCACTGGGAGGGATAGGCATAAGAAGCTAAAAAGGAAAAAAAAAAAAGTCTAGAGGAAGACAGGTTCTTAAGATGTAGAGCTAAATTAGAAATTTTAAGAAGACAAGGATGCAGTAAATTATGCAATAAAAAGTGCGATTACATGTAATTTATAGTCACATAAAAATAGTTCCCCATTTAGCAAAAATCAGCTGTAAAAAAATATTGCAAAAAGCCCAAGAAGTGCTGATGTTTTGTGATGCATTCTAATTGTCTTCTGAATCCTTCTTTGGGTGCTTTTAATTAACCTTTGTAACCCAATCCTCTGCCTAATCCTCAACTATAGCTGAGCTGCTACAGAATTATGATCCTGTTCAGTGGTGGATCACTGAATTGAATGATGTAAATTTGCTAATCCCAGGTCTTTTTTTCCTTCCAGAGACTGGAGCAAAATGAACCATGAAGAAATGCAGTGATCCTGGAGTGTCATGAATTTTCAGTTGCTTTTACTTCTCTCCTTGAATATTTGCCCTTTCCCTAGATCAAATACTACACAGTATTTGCAAACATCTATTAGAAAGCTCAGTCTTACTAAACTTCCTTTTGGCTGAAAACCTTTTTGTTGTTAGGTGCTGTTTATAAGTCAGTTTCAACCAATAGCGACTCTATGTAAAAAAGAACAAAACACTGCTGGTTCTGAGCCATGCTCACCATTTTTGTCATGCTTCAGCCCATTGTGGCAGCCATGTGTCAATCCTTCTCACTGAGAGTCTCTCTTATTTTGCTAACCCTCTACCAAGCATGGCATCTTTCTGCAGGAAGGAAGTGGTCCCTCTTGATAACACGACCAAAGTATGAGACACAAAATCTGGCCATTTCTGCTTCTAAGGAGCATTCTAGCTGTACTTCCTCCAAGACAGATTTGTTCTTCTGGTAGTCCATGGTAT
The DNA here is from genome assembly GCF_000298275.1 of Orycteropus afer afer. Lineage (NCBI taxonomy): Eukaryota > Metazoa > Chordata > Mammalia > Tubulidentata > Orycteropodidae > Orycteropus > Orycteropus afer. The sequence continues at coordinate 5,271,938 of NW_006921698.1, read as the reverse complement.
ATTCAATATTCTTTGCCAACACCACAATTCAAAGGCATCAATTCTTCTACAGTGTTCCTTATTCGTTGTCCACTTTCCACATGCATACGAGGTGAATGAAAATACCATTGCTTGAGTCAGGCACCTTAGTCTTCACAGTCACATTTTTGTTCTTTAATATTTTAGAGAGGTCTTTTGCAGCAAATTTGCCTACTGAAATACATCCTTTGATTTCTTGACTGCTGCTTCCAGAAAAGATTAACTGGAAAATTTAGGAGGCATTTTAAGGTTATCTAAAACAATGCTGTTTGAATGCTCAATACTATTGTTGGAACCAGTTAAATCTTAGTCGTACCCTGGTTTCATAGAGTATATAACCCATGAGGATGTAGTCAGAACTAATCAGAGTAAATTGTTAATCTCTGAATAACATGGGTATTTTGGAAAGCTAAATTGTCAAAGATTTTGAATTATACTTTAAAGTATTTTTCAGAGAATAAAATTATACATTGTTAAAACAGGTAAGATAACTAGCTAGCTTATTTCCACATTTCCAGATAGAAATGTAAATGTGACTGATTGGTGTCTTCATGATCAAAACATGGAGTATATAATTGACATCTTATTGTTGTGTAATACAATGGAGATGTCTGATTATACTTGAGTACATGGCTAGAGTGATTTATTCAGCTTTCCCTGCATGTGACTGAAGTGTGAACAGAAAAGGGTCCCATCACCAAACATGATCCCCCATGCTCTTTTTCTGTGTGTCAGCTTGGTGTTGGCACCCAGCTGAAGATACAGAGTTTCTGTTATCTTGGATTCTAAAATTATTGAGTGGAGCAGAGTCAACATTCTGAAACTATATCAGTGTTAATTTGAATTAGTAAGAAATTATTGTATATGAACTACCACAATGTTATGGTCTATTTATCATAACAGCTAACATTACCCTAACTAATTTAGAAAGTGATCATTCCCAGTTGCATTTTAAAAGTAATGGGGAAATGGAATAATAGCTGAAAAAAAGTAAAGAAAGAAAGAAAAAATTATAGGGCAAAAAAATGATGTAAAATAAGAAATCAACATAAGGTAGATGAAAGAAATAAAAATCAAATATATGCCACATATGCATGGATTGACTATTTCTGTTAAAAGGCAAATTGCTAGACAGAGTTAGAAAAAACCTCTAATTGCATGCTATTGATAAGAAATAAATCATAAAAGTAATGAAGAAAGATTGACAACAAAGAGATCTTCAAGCATGCGCAGTTATATACTAACTTAAAGAAAGCTGGGATGGTAACATTAATAACAATGGATTAAGGAGAACTGGTGGTACAAATAGTTAAGCTTTTAGCTGCTAACCAAAATTTTGGCCATTCGAATCCACTTAGAGTCCCCCTGGGGCAAAGACCTGGCAATCTGCTCTTGTAAAGATTACAGCCTTGAAAACCCTGTGTTGCAGTTCTACTTGGTCATGTGGGGATGATATGAATTGAAGTAGACTGGATGGTACCTAACAAGAACAGAATTTAAGATTAAGAGAACTAAATATGACACACAAAAAAGCACTATATCATATAAAAAGCATATTTTTGAAGGGTATAGCATTAGTAATAAATCTATATGAAATATACTTGGCAACAGAAAATCTTTGCAATTTTTTTCTAAATGGGCAATTTTAGTATAATCTTATACTCTGCCCATAAGTCAACACAATTGAAATAATTAATGGGTGGAGGAACAAAATGCTTTAACTACTTTAAATTAGAAAACACATGCTTAAATAACCCTTGTATCAATGAGGAAATTAAAAAGAAATTTTAAACCATGTAAAAAACAATGTAAAAGAGAACATTTCATACACATGGAGCATAGCAAAAGCTAAAAACAAAGGATACTTTATGGCCTTAAAGCTCTTCTTAATTAAAAAGAGAGAAAAGAAATGGAAAACTCAACTACTTCTCTTAAGAATGAAAAAAAAAAAAAAAAAAGCAATGGGCTCAGAATTTAAAACATATTATATAAATTCCACAGTGAGAATTTAGTCTATTTTTTTTAGAGTTGTAAGCCACACTCTAGAGGAGTGCCCAGCTCATAGTAGGCCTTTAATAATTGTTAAACCAATAAACTATAAACCAAACCAAACCCACTGCAATCTAGTTGATTCCAACTCATAGTGATCCCATTGGGTTTTCAAGGCTGTAAATCTTTATGGGAGTAGATTGCCTCATCTTCTCCCTGTGGAGCAGCTGTTAGTTTTGAATCTCCTACCTTCTGGTTAACGATCAAATGCCTTACCAACTACACCACCAGAGCACCACCAGAGCTATGGTACAATACTGTATAGTACTATAAAGCAATAGTAGAAATAATTTACTGAGCTATAATTTACTGAGCATTTTCAATGTGCCAAGCACTGTGGTTTACATGAATTATTTTATCCTTTCAACTATTCTATGGTGATAGATTCTATTATTATTGAAGAATACAGTCTGCAGCCTGGATTGCATCTCAATATAAAGAAAATGAAAAATCATCACAACTGGATCAATAAGCAGCATCACAATAAATGGAGAAAAGATTGAAGTTGTGAAAGACTTTACATTGCTTGGTTCTACAATCAACGCCAATGGAAGCAGCAGTCCGGACATCAGAAGATGTATAGCACTAGGCAAATCGGCTGCAAAGGCCTCTTTCAAGTGCTGAAGAGCAAAGTTGTCTCCTTGAGGACTAAGATGTGCCTGACACAAGCCATGGTATTTTCAGTTGCTTCATATGCATGTGAGAGCTGGGCAATGAATAAGGAAGACTGAAGAAGAGTTGATGCTTTTGAGTTACGGTGCTGGTGGAGAATGCTGAAAGTACCATGGACTGCAAAATGAACTAACAATTCTGTCCTGGTTGGAAGTGCAGCCAGAATGCTCCTTGGAAGGGAGAATGGCCAAACTTCATCTCACCTACATTGGTCATGTTGTCAGAAGGGACCATTCCCTGGAGAAAGATGTCATGCTTGGTAAGGTGGAGGGCCGATGAAAGAAAGGAAGGCCCTCAACAAGATGGATTGACACAGTGGCTGCAGCCATGGGCTCAAGAGTAGCAGGGATCGTGGAGCAGGCACAGGACTGGGCAGTGTTTTGTTCTGGTATGCATAGCATCGCTATGAGTCAGAGACAACTCGACAACACCTAACAACAACAACAACAACAACATCCAATTTTTAGAAATTAGAAAATGGTAGGTCACAGATGTTTGCAGCTATTTCTTCTTCTTTTGAGTCATGCCATGTCAGCAAATGAAAGTCCCAAAAGCTTTACTCCATACACATAATTAAGCTTGCCTATACTTTTAGGAGCTCTGGTAGCATAGTGGCTAAGTCACCTGCCTGCTAACCAGAAGGCTGACGGTTCAAACCCACCAGCCACTGCCTCGGAAACCCAAGGAGGGGTCGCTATGAGTCAGGCCAACTCGATGGCACATAACAACAACAGCAACAACAACAACAACATACTTTTAGGGGGAGCTCTGGTGATGTTGTGCCTAAGGCACTTGACTGCTAATCAGAAGGCTGGCGGTTCAAACCCACCAGCTACTCCTCGGAAGAAAGATGGGGCAATCTACTTCCGTAGTAATACTGCTTCAGAAACCCAAGGAAGGCTTGCTTTGAGTTGGGGCCTACTCGACAGCACATAACAACAATGCAACACATACTTTTAGGAGGCCACTCTTCTCCAGTAATTTTGTGTACCTTCCAGCCTGAGGGGCTCATCTTCTGACACTATTCCAGACAACGTTTCATTGCAATTCATAAGCTTTCAGTGGCTAATTTTTCAGTAGACCACCATTTCCTTCTTCCTAGTCTGTCTTAGTCAGAAAGCTATGATAAAACTTGTCCACCATGGGTAACTTGATGGTATTTGGTACATGGGTGGACTAGATTCAAGCATCACAGAAACACGCAAGACACTACAGTATGAAAAACTGACAAAAGAGTGATAGAAGGCTCACTCACCTATGCCAAGAAATTTAGAAGGCAGCTACCTTGCCAACTGATCAGAAGAGATCCATATTTGTGTCCATTTCAAAGAAAGATGACCTAACAGAATGCAGAAATTACTAAAGAATATCATTAATGTCACACACAAGTACAATTTTGCTGAAAATAATTAAAAATGTTCGCATCAGTACATTGACAAAGAACTGTCAGAAATTCAAGCTGGATTCAGAAGAGGATAGGGAACAAGTGATATCATTGCTGATATTAGACTGATCTTGTCTGAAAGCAAATAATACCAGAAAGATGGTTACTGGTTTTATTGACTATGCAAAGTCATTGGACTGTGTTGATCGTAACAAATTATGGATAATGTTGTGAAGAAAGGGAATTTCAGAACACTTCATTGTGCTCATGAGGAACCTGTACATAGACCAAGAGGCAATCATCTAACAGAACAAGGGAATATAGCATGGTTTAAAATCAGCCACTTGATGAAAGTGAATGAATTGAAGCACTTACTGATGAAGACCAAAGACAAGAGCTTTCAGTATAGGTTACATCTCAACATAAAGACAACACAAAATCCTCACAACTTGACCAATAACCAACATCATGATAAATGGAGAAAAAAAAAGTTGTCAAGGATTTCATTTTACTTGAATCCTCAATCAATACCCAAGGAAGCAGCAGTCAGGAAATCTAATGATGTATTGCATTAAGCAAACATGTTGCAAAAGACCTCTTTAAAGAGTTAAATAGCAAAGATGTCAATTTGAAGCCTAAGATGTGCCTGACTCAAACCATTGTCTTTTTAATCAGCTCATATACATGTGAAATCTGGACAATGAATAAGGAAGGGGGCAGAAGAATGTATGCATTTGAATTGTGAAGAGTATTGAATATATCAGGATTGCCAGAAGAACAAATCTGTTTTTATAAGAAGTATAGCCAGAGTACTCCTTAGAAGCAAGAATAGCCAGACTTTGTCCCTCATCCATACCTTGATCATGTTTTCAGGAGGGACTGTTCCCTGGAGAAATAATATCTCATGCTTGCTAAAGTAGAGGGCCAGCAAATAAGACTCTGAACAAGATGGATTGACATGGTGGCTTTAACAGTGGGTCAAGCATGGCAACAATTGCCAAGGATTGTACAGGATAAGGCAGTGTTTTGTTCTGTTGTACACAAGGTCACTACGAGTCCAAACCAACTTGATGGCACCTAACAATAAAAATGATGACAACTTACAGAGGTTAATAATTACCTAAGGAAGCTAGCAAGTGTCATGGCTGGGTCTGGAACCTGTATTGTCTTATTTCAAAAATTCATGCTCTAAACCCCTATTGTACTTGAGAATAATAAAACCTAAATAGCTTGCAAAGAGAGAATTACATTTTTATTATAATTGGGGGATACAAAATAAATTTTAACACACCATATATATCCAGCTAGATGTAAATATGGAGCTATGAGAATCCAGGTATCTGAGAAAGACAGGCTGAGCTTAGCTATATGGTATGTTACATTCCACATGCTAGAAGCAGTGGGCCAATCAACAAACTTATTTGAGAGCCTGTATTTTTTGGGTTTTCTTTGGGTCCCCTAATAAATTAACACAAACTGTTGGCTTAAAACAAACACCACTCAAAGATAATGGTCACCCAAAGATGATGTTAAATTGATTCCAATTCATGGTGTTCCCATGTGTGTCAAAGTAAAACTCTGCTCCATATGGTTTTTAATGGCTGACTTTTCAGAAGTAGATTGTCAATCCTTTCTTCTGAGATGCTTCTGTTGTTGTTGTTGTTGTTATGTGCTGTCGAGTCGGCCCCGACTCATAGCGACCCCTCCTTGGGTTTCCGAGGCAGTATCACTACGGAAGTAGGATTGCCCAACCTTCCTTCTAGGAGTACTCAAACTTCCAAAGTTTCAGTTAGCAGTCAAATGCATTAACTGCTTGCACCACAGAATTCCTAAGTCAAGTGACAGGGGTATTGTTATTGTTGTTGTTGTTATGTGCCGTCGAGTCGGCCCCGACTCATAGCGACCCCTCCTTGGGTTTCCGAGGCAGTTATCACTACGGAAGTAGGATTGCCCAACCTTCCTTCCGAGGAGTGGCTGGTGGGTTTGAACCGCCAGCCGTCTGGTTAGCAGGCAAGTGTCTTAGCCACTATGCTACCAGAGCTCGGATAGGGGAGAATCAGATTCTTGTCTCTTCCAGTTTCTAATGGCTGTTCATATTCCTTAGCATAATCTTCCATTTGTAGTTGCATCACTCCTTTCTCTCCTCCACTTCACATGGCCTTTCCCTACGCTGTTACTTTCCTCCCCCCCCCCCTTTTTTTTAAGAACACTGATGATGGGATTTAGGGTCCACTTGGACTATCCAAGGTAATCATATCTTAGGAGCCACCAGGATTCCTTTAAATTTAATTTCATCTACGAAGACCCTTTTTCCAAATAATGTTTAAATTGAACAAAATTCAAGGAGTAAGACTTGCTATCATTGGGTGGGCATTATTCAGTGTACTATGGGGATTTTTATAGACAGAAAATCTAGAGCAAATAATCTAAGAAGCTTGCCTATCTGAAGAAAAATGTTGCATCAGGATTAGAGGAAGACTCATTAACAACCTGCAATATTCAGAGGACACAACGTTGCTTGCTGAAAGTGAAGAGGACTTAAAATACTGATGAAGATCAAAGACTACAGCCTTCACTATGGATTATGCCCCATCAGAAAGAAAATAAAAATCCTCACAACTGAACCAATAAGCAACATCATGATAAATGGAGAAGACATTGAAGCCAAGGATTTCATTTTGCTTGGATCCACAATCAACAACCATGGAAACAGAATTCAGATATCAAACGACAGATTACATTGGGCAATTCTTCTGCAAAAGACCTCTTTAAAAGGTTAAAGAGTAAAGATGTCATTATGAGGACTAAGTTGTGCCTGATTTGAGCCATGATATTTTCAATTATCTGATACACATGTGAAAATTAACAACTAACCAAACTCATTGCCATTGAGTTGGATCCGACTCATAGCAACCCCTCCTTGGGTTTCCGAGGCAGTATCACTATGGAAGTGGATTGCCTGACCTTTCTTCTGAGGAGTGGCTGGTGGGTTTGAACCACCAGCCTTGTGGTTAGCAGTCAAATGCCTTAGGCACTACATCACTGGAGCTCCCATATGAAAGTTGGACAATGAATAATTAAGGCTGAAGAAGAATGGATGCCTTTGAATCATGGTGTTGGAGAAGAATATTGAATATAATGCCAGAAAAATGAATAATTTTTTCTTGTTCATGTGTCTTGGATGAAGTACAGCCAGAATGCTCCTTAGAAACAAGGGTGGAGAGACTTCACTTCACTTATTTTGGACGGGTTATCCAAAGTATATAGATACACTTTGGCATAAGTATATGCGTAGTAAAGTAGAGATTCAATGAATAAGAGGAAGACCCTTAATGAAATGGACTGACACCATGACCGCACCAATGGGCTCAAACATGGCAATGATTGTGAAGATGGTGTGGGACTGGGCATAGTTTTGTTCTGTTTTGGATAGGGTCACCATGAGTTGGGAACCAACCCCATGGCACCTGATAACAACATCTGGATAGAATTACATGTCTGTGCAAAGCACATCTACTTCAATACTTCAGATAAAAATACCTAAGAAATAAGAAAAAGGAAATAATTTGGACTTGAGTTTTGGATGAAAGCAGGATCTAAGCTATATTAGGAAAGTTGTGTAGAATTTTTGAGAAGAAAAGATCTGCAAAGACTCAAATATCCAAGATGAGTGTTGGAACAATAAGGGTGTCTGGTTGGCAGGATCTGGTAAATATTACTCATAACAGTCAATATCTATCTGTGTTAAATGACTAATATCAAATAATTATCTCTTGAGAATTGGCTGAGTGTGAATTATTAAAGGTAAGGAAATATTTTTCACTCAATCTCTATTGTGTCACAGATGTGGAAGTAACAGTTCAGAAATCCCAAATGTTCCTCCATATGTACACTGAGAGGTCATTTCTTTCTGTATATTAGAGCACAAAACATGCATTTTCAGCAAGGAGTCTCTGAGATCCTCAAGAGTAGAATGTGGTCCAAACATACATAATATCTTTATGAAAATGTAGGGAACATCTAAGGATTTGAGACCTAGAGCTTTTGTCCTTGAAAGATTATCAATCTTTACTGATGCTGTTTCATTCTAAATATAAATCCTCATTTACCTAAGTTCTTTGCACAATGCTTTCTGCTCACTCCTATGTCTTATAGCAGCTGACCACTTGGAGTTTAGAGTGACTGTGATAACTTTATTTTTGCAAAAGATGTATTTATTCTGCTTGGGAATATCATCATTTTTCTTCATTCTCCCTGACATTTTGTCCATTATGTTCTGAGTTTGCCCATAGGATGGAAATAAATAGCTCAGTCTTCTTTAAAAACAAAGTGCAAATTGAATAAATTTAGAAGCTGCTTGGTGCTCCTGATGCTGATCAAAGGGTGTCTTTCTTCAATTTATTCAGTTCCCCTTTTATTTATGAAGGAGACTGGCTGATTATTTTGGTCCATGGAAAGAACTGGAATCATAGTTACAGCCAGAATAATTACAAGTGATAATTAGACATATGCAGGAGCTCTGGTAGCATAGTGGCTAAAGCACTTGACTGCTAACCAGAAGGCTGGCGGTTCAAACCCACCAGCCACTCCTCGGAAGGAAGGTTGGGCAATCCTACTTCTGTAGTGACACTGCCTCGGAAACCCAAGGAGGGGTCGCTATGAGCCGGGGCCGACTCAACGGCACATAACAACAACAACAACAACAACAACAACATAGCCAAGTAAATACATTATTGCAAATGTGATTTATTCTGTAAGGTAAGAAGAAAGAACCTACACCAAGTAAATTACGTCTGCATTTTAGCATTTTAACTTTTAAAAAACCTATTCTGGTATAAATTAGTTATGTGTGAGTGTGACTGTTCCTGAGGAAATATATTTTCACTGAGGAGGTCTACAAGATTTTTCTGCTTTGTTTTCATAGTGTGGATTATGGAATAATCATAATTCTCAGGAAACTCTTGCCTTCAGCTGCCTGTCAAAATGGAGGATTTGTTCACAGCAGCAATTTCACAGTGAAACCCTTTTGGTCTACAAGGATTAGAGTCCTCTTACAGGAAATTGAATTTAAGAGTACTCTTCAAAGCACCTTCTAGTCTTTCTTATCCCTCCATGGCTTCTGAAGGATGTTAAGGATGCTGCTGCTGCTCTGAATTTTCACAAGGTGCACTTGGGTGGGTGTTCAGTCACCCAAGTTAAAGAAGTTGGTCTTGGAAGGAAACTAATGTCTGAGCTACCCTCTGACTCTGATTTACGTTCTTGGACATTTCCTACTGTCCTAGCCTATTACCCAATAGCTTTAAGCATAATCTAAAGAAAACAAAGTGGAGTAGTCATATATTCAGGTGAAAGATTTAGAATTTAAATAATGCCAGAAGGGTATGTGACAAGAATTATTTAAAGGTAGAAAGCTCTAGAAGACTAATAGACAAGTACAGTATACTTTCAATTATTTGTGTTTGTTTTATTAATGTGGGGCTCCACATTAACACAGTTTTTCAAGGAGTTACAATGAATGGTTTTCCTGTCATGATGTCAAGCTTACAAGTGATCTTGAGTATTATTTGACAAGATGTTATATTCTACTTGAATGATAACATGGGTAGGTATAGATTTTATAGGTTACAGACAGTGGCCTATTCAAATATATAATTTTTTTTAAAAAAATCTAGAATTTATTAATTTCTGTTGAAATTATCAAACAATATAATTAATATCACACACAAGTAAAATCTTATTGAAGATAATTAAAAAATGGTTTTAGCAGTATATTGACAGAGAACTTCCAGAAATGCAAGCTGGATTCAGAAGAGGGTGTGGAACAAGAGATATTATAGCTAATGTCAGATGGATCTTGGCTGAAAGCAAAGATACCAGAAAGATGTTTACTTGTGTTTTATTGACTATGCTAAAGCATTAAATTATGTTTATCATAATAAATTATGGATGATATTGAGAAGAATGGGAATTCCAAAACACTTAATTGTACTCATAAGGAACCTGTATGCAGACCAGGAGGCTGTCATTCAAACAGAACAAGGGGATACTGCATGGTTTAAAATCAGGAAGGGAGTGCATCACGGTTGTATCCTTTCACCATACTTATTTAATCTTTATGCTGAACATATAGTTCGAGAAGCTAGACTATATGAAGAAGAGCAGGAACTCAGGATTGGAGGAAGACTCATTAATAACCTGTGATATGCAGATGACACAACTTTTTTTGCTGAAAGTGAAGATGACTTGAAACACTTACTGATGAAGATTAAAGACTATAGTCTGCAGTATGGATTACTCCTCAAAGTAAAGAAAACACAAATCCTCAGAACTGGACCAATAAGCAGCATCATGATGAATGGAGAAAAGACTGAAGATGTCAAAGATTTCATATTACTTGAAAATATGAAATATGGGCTCATATATAGCAAGGAATTTGAGACTGGTACAATACTGGGCAGTGTTTCATTCTGTTGTACACAGGGTTGTTATGAGTTGGAGATGACTCAATGGCACCTAACAACAACATGGAAACCAGGCAGGTGAGTTCTTGCCCAGTGTGACTCCTAGGCCACTAAGGAAATATCAGGCTTTCAGCTTTCAGATG
>NW_006921698.1:5251162-5259779 GCF_000298275.1 Orycteropus afer afer | reverse complement strand
TTGCCCAACCTTCCTTCCAAGGAGTGGCTGGTGGGTTTGAACCGCCAGCCTTCTGGTGAGCAGTCAAGTGCCTTAGGCACTATGCTACCAGAGCTCCTAGGAGAATGAAAACAATGATAATAATTACCATGTCTTTAAGAAAAGACAGATTTGGTAGCCAGGCCATCAGTCATTGGGCAGATAGTTGAGAGCAGTCCTTTGATGTTGTGTCTTGAAGTGCCTTGCTCCCAAATCTTATCGACATCTTGCCCCATAATACCAGAGCTGTTGATCCACATACAGCAGAAGGTGTAGGCGAGGGCAGACATCCCACCTAGTTTAGTCAACAGATAGTTGAGGGCAACCTGATGTCCAGTACTACACTGTCAAGGGACTCCAAAGATTGTTTCTGAGCTCTGAGAGCAGTTAGCTGTGGAGTTGGTGATCTGTTCTAGAGTAGCGGTCAAATTACAAAACGCAAACTCATGGGAGGTTATTCTGATACATGGGATGAAAAAGCTACTAGGCCAAACAGTCTATTGTATAATATCAAACCAAAAAAACCAAACTCACTGCAGTCGAGTCAGATCCGACTCATAGCAACCCCTTTTTGGGTTTCTGAGGCAGTATCACTACAGAAGATTGCCCAATCTTCCTTCTGAGGAGTGGCTGGTGGGTTTGAACCACCAGCCTTCTGGTTAGCAGTCAAAACCTTAGGCACTACACCATCAGAGCTCCTTGTATAATATCAGTAAGGCCAAATTCTGCTTTTTCTGATTGAAGGGAAACGCAGACAGCAATCCTAGTTGTCACGTGTCCTAAAAGGCATGAGCTAATGTGTTTGTGTCCATTTAAACGAGGTATGGCTGCATATATGTTGTGGCAGAAATATTTCCCACAAGTAAAAATAAACTCTTTTGGGGGCACAAACAGACCCAATGCCATCAGAATAATTTGGAAATGGGATAAATTCATTTGCAACTACTGAGCAGTTATTACTTGCTAAGCACTTTGGGTATATTCCCAGGTTTCCCTGGGTTTTCCAAGGGCAATATATAGGGAAAGAGGGGTTTGTGGTGCACTTAAACTGGAAGGTCATCTAAAACCAAGTCTGTTTATGAGAAAAGTCTTGGTAATGTGGTGTGTTTCCAGTAGTCTGGTTAACAAACCTGGTTAGGGTTAAATTTAGACACGGGGCTAGGGGCAAAACAAGAAGATGAACTTCCATTGCAGGCAAGGAAAAGGAGTAAGACTCTACATGGGGGGAACTGCTTCAGAAGAGGTCACTGCAGTGACTTGTATGCGTTGTTCCCCTTGCTCAACAGGGACTTTATGAGAAATCCAACAATTAGTTAAATTTCTTCCTCATGTGAAAAAGTCACACTAATGAATTTTGGCTCCCACCCAGAGCTTCCACGAAGTAAGGAGAGGAAGCAAAAGTAATAAAGAGTATTATATGATGTAATGAGACAACTGAGGTTATGATCAAACAAACACAAGTTTGTGAAGGACAATATAGAAGAAATGAAAGGGCTAAATAAATAAATAAGAGTGCTATGCACAAATGCAAAATCATCTCTCTATGAGTCATGGAGGAGGTGGTGCCTGAAGAGACATTTCAGGTCAATAATTGGTTCAGAAGTCTAAAATGGAGATTGGCTCACAACAGTGGGAGGAGTTGATGGGTACTTGGCAAAGGCACCACATTCAGTAGGGTATAGTCGATCCAAGGCTTTACTCCTTGAAGCTTGGCTGCAGACTATGTCATTAGAAAAACAGTGTATGGTCCAGTCCAGCATGGGGTGAGTGGCTTGTCCTTCCAGGTACTGAGAAACACTTGGTTGCCTGGCTGGAAAAGGTGAAGAGGCATGTTCACCCAGCAAGAAAAGGTGGCTGGAGGTGTACTTGTGAATGGAGAGTAGGATAACAGTACATTTTGACATTCATTTCTCCTAATGTAAAGGTGGAGGAGTTCTTGAGCCAGGTCTCCCATACATGATTTTGAAAGGGCTCAATTTGAGCCCACTAATGGGAGTTATTCTAACCTGCAGCAGTGCAATGAGCAGTGTCTGAGTCCACACCACTTGGTTTTCCTGGTAGATTTTTGCTATTTGTTTCTTTAAGGTGTGGTTCATCTTTTTTACTTTTCTCTGGTGGTGTAGTGCCTAAGGCATTTGGCTGCTAACCAGATGGCTGGTGGTCCAAACCCACCCACCAGCCACTCCTCGAAAAGAAGACTGGGCAAGCTACTTCTGTAGAGGTATTGCCTCAGAAACCCAAGGTGGGGGTTCTCTATGAGTCAAAATCAAGTCATGGCAGTGAGTTTATTTATTTATTTATTTCCTAGATTGTGGTCTCCAGGCAGAAATGTAGCTTCCAGGTGACTCCTAGCAGTTCAGATATTTTTGAGTGATTTGTGAAACAAAGTGGGGTCCATTGTCGTTTTTGACTGAGGCAGGATGTCCAAATCTGGGAATAATCTTTTAGAGAAGGTGATCAGTTTTTTTAGAGGCATTTTCAGTCTTGTAGAGGTATGCCTCAACCCATGCTGTGAAGGTATCTAGGAAGACTAGAAGATATTTGTGGTTCCCTGGTGCTCAGGGCATTTCAGTACAGTCTACTTGCCAGTTCTCTCCTGGAAGGTTTCCTGAGGATTGAACTTCAGCATCCAGGTGGGCCCAGTAGTGTTTGTATTGTTTTTGGTATGGAGGTAGCAGGCTTTGGTGATTCTTGGGATGGCCTTGTGTAAGCCTGGTTTAATGACTTATTTATTGTCTCAATTATAAAGAACTTCATGCCAAAAATGAGCGGTGTGTCTCTCATAGGACTGAGTATACTAATTGTTCCAGTAGGAAAATTTTTCCCTCAGGGGTGTGCTATGATCCTTGAAGCCTTGCAACTGGGGCTGCAAACTGAGGCAGGCTACTAGACACAGGAGGAATTGTTTTAAGCAGGGTGGCCTGCACCCAGACTTCAACTTGATGACAACCGGGTGAACATTCCTTGCTATCCCTGGTTGTCCTTTTGCCCAAATGAGGGACATAACCACATTTGTTATATTTTCACATCTCACTATTGGCTACTGGGAGAAGGAGGCTGTACAGATGGCAGAGGAAGTAGGGAGTCATCCTCCCCTGACTATCTAATACCTTGGGCTTAGTAACAAGACTAGCAACCACAATCTTACATTATTCTGCATATTCTTATTGCTTTAGGAGCTCTTGTGGCATAGCACCTAAGGCATTTGACGGCTAACCAGAAGGCTGGCAGTTCAAACCCACCAGCCACTCCTCCGAAGGAAGATTGGGCAATCTACTTCCGTAGTGATACTGCCTTGGAAACCGAAGGAGGGGTTGCTATGAGTTGGATCCAACTTGACGAGAGTGAGTTTGGTTTGGTTTTGGTATTCTTACTGCTTTACAAAGACATAAAACTTCAATATATATATTCTCATCCCATTTCCCTTCCTGAGTACAAAACAAATCAAGTTACAAATTAGTGTTTGAATTCAATGACCCATTTACAGGCTTATGCCCTCTGTTCCTGAGTTGGGTACTGGGGCAAGGTAACATTACAGGGAAAAAAATAAATATATATATTTTATAAATATATATATTTATTAGGCTATTTCATTGGATTATAAGCAAAATATTTGGGAATATGCTGATATTTTTCATGACTAAAACCATAAAAACTACACAAATCAGAACCAGAAAAAAACAGACAAACTAGGAGTACAAGGATTACTAACTTCAAGAAGAAACTAAGATATCTTGAAAAACTGGATCACTCAGCCTCCCTCAGCTACTCAGGAACTGAAAATAATGGCAGTTTCTTGGGCAGCCCCTTGGCCTCCTGCAGCTACCCAGAAACCAGAGGTAATGGCAGCTTCTTGGGTGACAAGCACAGAACAGACCTTCTCAATCTTCCCGAATCTTTAGGACTTAGACTGCAATCATATATGTACTTACCCAGAGAGGAACCTCACTAGATGCTCTTTTCTTAGCCTCAAAGAATGGTCTGGGCGTGGCCCTGACCAGGGAAGCAGCCCACAGAGTCCTCCTCGGCAAAGACAGCCATTGCACACTGAGGTCTGGGGGTTATTCATATGGCCAGAGGTGAGGCCAGGAGCCAGGTGTCAGTTAGAAGAAAAGTTCCATCTAGGTCATCAGATTTGAAACCAGACAAGTGGGCTCGCCCCACCTTCACACTCCTGGGACTCTTGGATCAGTAAAGAGATACCAGGCTTTCAGGTGCTGAGAAAGGAAGCTTTATTGCAGGCTAGCAAGCAAGGAGCTTAGAGACTGCATCTCAGATCAAGCTTCCTGAAGCCAGGAGTTTCAGGGCGGATATAGGACGTGGAATAGGGAAGTTATGATTATTCATGGGCTTTCTGTGAACTTATTAGCTATGCATTAGGCTCATTAACATGGTGGGGGGTGCAGTGGGGGTGTAGGTCATGGCTGCCAAGGGGTGTGTTTCTCAGGTTCTGATGTACATATGTCAGAAAAGGACATAACACAGACTGATTGTGTATTGGTGAATGGGAGGGGCTGGGGTATGAAATGCTCTGGGTAACTAGCAGTATGTACAGGAGGAAGTTGGCTGGTATTTCAGTCCTTGTGGTCAGGCCACCTGGAGAGTGACATTCTTACATTTTTTCAGTCCTTATGGTCAAGCTACCCAAAGTGGGGCATTCTTACACTGTCTTGAGTTATATACTGCTAATTAGCAGAAGCTTCCCCAAGTCATTTCAAGATAAGCTTGTTCAATTAGCATTGTTTTAATCAACTCAGATTTTCTAGGTTAATTCAGAGTGTTTAACTTTCCCACTCTGTGATAGGCAGAATTTTAAATTGGCCTCCAAGTTTCTCAGACCCAGGAGTACACACATATTTTCCCAGTTATTAAATCAAACACTAATCTAGGTATGCACTGCTGTGAAATACCCAGTGGATTTTGCAGTTATTATTACTAAATGATTAAGCTATCAAATTAGTTTATTTTAAGAAAGGGAGATTATTCAGGTGGGCCTGATCTAATCCCATGGTTCTTTTAAATCTGAGTCTAGAGGTCAGAGACAGAGAAGTTCAGAGGGATTTGAAGCTTGGAAGGGTTTCTCCATGGCTTGCTTTGAAGATGGAGGGAGCCCCATGGCAAGAAACACAAGCAATCTCTAGGACTAAGAGCAGCCCTGGGTGGCCTTTTGGGCTGACAACATCTCCTGTCAAAGAATGAGAACTTGAGTCCTATAGTCACAAGAAACTGAGTTCTGCCTACAGCCTGAATAAACTTGAATGCAGACTTTCCTTAGAGTGGATTATACCTCAATACAAAGAAAACAAAAATTCTTATAACTGGACCAATAAACAACATCATGATAAATGGAGAAAAAATTGAAGTTGTCAAAGATTTCATTTTACTTGGATTCACAATCAATGTTCATGAGAGCAGCATCCAGAAGTTCAAATAACACATTTTATTGGGCAAATGTGCTGCGAATGATCTCTTTAAAGCGTTAAAAAGCAAAGATGTCATTTTGAAGACTAAGGTGCACCTGACACAAGTCATAATATTTTCAGTTGCCTCATATACATGTGAAAACTGGACAATGAATGCAGAAGACCAAAGAAAACGTGATGTATTTCAATTGTGGTGTTGGTGAAGAAAACTGAAATTACCAGGGACTGCTAGAAGAACAAGGAGCTCTGGTGGCATAGTGCCTAAGGCATTTGACTGCTAACCAGAAGACTGGTGGTTCAAACCCACCAGCCACTCCACAGAAGGAACACTGGGCAATCTACTTCTGTAAAGATTTACTGCTTCGGAAACTCAGAGGGGGTCACTATGTGTTGGAAATTACCAGGGACTGCTAGAAGAACAAGCAAATTGTCTTCAAAGTGGTATAGCCAGAATGCTCCTTAGATGTGAGAATGGCCAGAGTATGTCTCAGGTACTTTGGTCATATTATCAGATGGGACCTGTCCATGGAGAAGGATATCGTGCTGGGTAAAGTAGAGGGTCAGTGAAACAGGGGAAGACCCTCCATGAGGTAGACTGACATAGGGGCTGTAGTGAAGGGCTCAAGCATGGCAATGATTGTGAGGATAGTGCAGTGTTGGGCAGTGTTTTGTTCTGTTGTACACGGCGTCATTATGAGTCAGAACTGACTTGAAGGCACCTAACAACAACAATTGCATGGCAATATGCTATGCAACAATAGATAACTAATGTACTGTCTTTCCTCTGAAGTTGTAAGTGCCCTTAGGCTACAGTAGTGTAAAGGTCTTAGGAGAGGAGAGAGGTCAGAAGATGACATCACAACTTAGTCAGACACAATCAGTCTATTTTGGAAATTAATTGCTGCATCATCCTTTACCTCTTTCCCTCTATTTTAGTCAGCAGGCATTTCACACCTTGTCATTTAAACACCCTCAGTCTCATTTTTCAGTTATCGGTCATACTTGTATCTGCCATTGTGATCCAGCTGATTCTTTTGGATGACCCCTCAGTGTCTTGGGGAGGCTGCTTCCAGGCTGAAATGCCTGGAATCCATGTGTAGGCCTTACTAATCCAATGTACCTCATCATTCTGTGCATGACTTATCTCTACAAGCCTAGAAGAAAATCATGGAGTTTTGTTTGGAACAAAGAAACAGTTCTCTATGTTGTCAACATCCTAGACTTATTTTGGATGTTGTCTTCTTCTACTCTCCATTTCTCTAAATACCAGATTTTTGACTGAAGAGAGGATCCAGAATATAGATTCTTAGAGATCCTGACTGTGATGGTTAATGTTACATATATGTCAATTTTGCTAGCGTATGATTCTCAGTGGTTTAGAAGACGTTGGATTGATTGCTATTGCATGATGGAATATAATGTAATCATCCTCTAATCTGTGATCTGATGTGAGCAGCCAATCAGTTGAAAGTCAATTGATTGAAAGCCAATCAGTTTATTTGGGGGTGTGACATACACCTAATATATATGGATGGTCTAGCAATGCTCACTTTCTAGATCCTGCATCTGACTTATTATCTTCCGACCTTTGGTTCTTTGGATGTGAGCCAGCAGCCCACCATCTGATACACAGATTTTGAGTTCCTCAGTCCCTGCAAACACATGAGTCAGGAGAAGCCTTCAGCCTGATATCTGACCCATGGATTCAGGACTTGCCAGCCTTCACAGTCTCATGAAGCTATTTTCTTGAAATAAATCTCTCTCTCTGTCTCTGTCTCTGTCTACACACACACACACACATACACACACAAATGCTTCACTGGTTTTCTCCTCTAGAGAACCTAGCCTAAGACATTCACCAAAATCTACCTTTATGATATTCTTCCTCAACACTTTTTAGAAAAACTTTATATCCTCTTAAATGGGAAAAACTTACACAGCAAGTATTCTTAATATTCCTGGACTTTGGTATATTAAATTGAAAGCCAATAATTTGACTCCTTTGTTTTTTGTGCCAACTTTATCCTAATGGAATGAATGACACATAAAGGCAATGGGATGGGTATAAAAGAACCTTAGGGAAGAAAGAAATCAATTAATGCTTTCAATATTCTCTCACCATACACAATTTGTTAGGGTAAATTAGGAAAGGTGGAGCTATTTAAAGATGACATGAAGGTTTAGTCCTCAATTAAAATCACTCAAGAATAATGACGGAAGAACTAAATGTATTCTTTCTGGAACAAGATTTAAAGCAAAGTTACTTTAGCATAGATAAAGAATGAGTTTAATTAACATGCTACTTCCTGATATTTTTCAACTTCTAATAAATATTTTATTAAAACTTCTAAAATATTTTATTTTAAAAATTAAATACTTTATTAAGATTCCTCAAATTTTAATCTAATAATACTAAATATTTGAAAGTACAATTGAGGAATATATAGCTTTGAAAGTTCTGAGGAAACGCACCTGATTTTTCTAATTGTTACTGCTAATATATTAGGTCCTATGTTTTTTTCTAACCTGACAGAATATATATATTTTTTCTATTAAAGAGGAAAGAAAGAAAAGACCAAGATGTATGTCAGGAGAGACTCTGAAACTTGCTCTTGAATGTAGAGCAGGTAATGGAAAACGAAGAAGGAATGAAATAAAAGAGCTGACTACAAGGTTGGAAAAGGCGGCTTGGAAAGACAAAGTAAAGCATAATGAAATATGCAAAGATCTGGAGTTAGAAAACTGAAAGGGAAGAACATACTCCACATTTGTCAAGCTAAAAGAATAGAAGAAAAAATTCAGCCTTGAATTGCAATATTGGAAGATTCTATGATCAAAATATTGAATGAATTAGGAAGTATCAAAAGTAGATGAAAGTAATACACAGATTCAGTGTACCAAAAAGACTTGTTTGTTATTCAACCATTTTGGGAAGTAGCATATGATCAAGAACAGATGGTATTGAAAGAAGAATTCCAAACTGCACTGAAAGCATTAGCAAAAGACAAAGATCCAGGAATTCATTAGCAAACCATTTGAACTGTTTCAACAAATGGATGCAACTCTGGAAGTGATAGTTGACTATGTCAAGAAATGTGGAAGACAGCTATTGGGACAATCTACCTGAAGAAATCCATATATGTGCCTATTCCAAAGATAGGTGTTGTTGTTGTTGT
>NW_006921698.1:5215935-5249359 GCF_000298275.1 Orycteropus afer afer | reverse complement strand
CTTCTGTCATCCACTTTGGTCTTCTCTTCTTTTCTTGTCTTTTTAGTGATCTCTTGCTTTCTTCATGGATAATGTTCTTGATATCTTCCCACAATGTGTGGTAGTTCAGTTTGTGTGTCAACTTGGCTGGGCCTGGTTGAGTGGCTGGGAAGCTGGTGGTAGTTATTCCCCGTGATGAGACTGG
This sequence comes from Orycteropus afer afer, assembly GCF_000298275.1. Lineage (NCBI taxonomy): Eukaryota > Metazoa > Chordata > Mammalia > Tubulidentata > Orycteropodidae > Orycteropus > Orycteropus afer. The sequence goes on along the minus strand of NW_006921698.1, from coordinate 5,249,175 downwards.
TAATCAACTCCATGGTGGAATCTACTGTGAGCAGCTGAGTAGCTGCCTTAGGGAAGGTGGTCTGCTTCCTGTACATAAGCAGAAGCCTTGGGAAATGGTCTATAGCTTATGGCATGCTTGAACCCTGAATGTAGCGGTGTCATTGCTCAACAGCCTGCCATGCTCTGCTGACCTTGGGATTTAAAATGGATTTGAATTAATGCCCTGTCATGTGGTTTGGTAACATTGGGACTGTGGCTTTTTACTTGTTAACCTTGGGCTTGGTAGCCTCAGCAGCCAGCAGCTTAGTGAAGAAAAGCCTCTAGCTCCAGTGGGCCGGGAGCTGGAGGCAGAGCTGAAGCCCAAGGCTGAGGAGCTTTCACCCAGACCCTAGAGCTTGGCACTTTGAACTTGGACTTAAAGCCTCCAAATTGTAAGAATAAACTCCTGTTTTTTTAAGCCATCCCATTTGTGGTATATTCTTGTCAGAGTGGTAGTAGGTAACCAGAACAATAGGTGATCCAACAGAATGCAGAAATTATTGAACATTACCATTAATATCACACATAAGTAAAATATTGCTGAAGAGCATTCAAAAGTGGTTACAGCTGTACATTGACAGGGAGCAGACAGAAATTCAATCCAGATTCAAAAGAGGATGTGGAGCAAGGGATATCATTGTTCATATCATATTGATCTTGGATGAAAGCAGAGAATACCAGAAAGATGTTTGTCTGTGTTTTACTGACTATGCAAAAGCATTCTACTGTATGGATCATAACAAATCATGGCTAGCATGGTGAAGAATGGGAATTCTAGAACACTTAGTTGTGCTCATATGGAACCTGAACATAGACCAAGAGGCAGTCATTCAAACAGAACAAGGGGCGACTGCATGGTTCAAAATCAGGAAAGGTATTCATCATGGTTGCACCCTTTGCCATACATTTTCAATCTATATGAGAGCAAATAATCCAAGAAGCTGGTTAATATGAAGAAAAACACAACATCAGGATTGGACAAAGATTCATTAACAACCTGTGACATGCACATGACACAATCTTTGCTGAAAGCAAAGAGGACTTGAAGACCTTACTGATGAAGACCAAAAACTATACCCTTCAGGACAGAATATAAATCAGCAGAAAGAAAACAAAATCCTCACAACTGGGCCAATAAGAAACATCATAATAAATGGATAAAAATATTGAAGTTGTTAAGAATTTAACTTTCTTTGGTCCATAATCAACACCTATGGGAGCCCAAAATCAAACTCACTGCAGTCAAGTCAATTTTGCAGAGTAGAACTGCCCCATAGGATTTCCAAGGCTGTAAATCTACACAGAACCAGACTACCTCATCTTTCTCTTGCATAGGTTCATAACACCAACTTTTTATTATTTTTTTTTTTTTTAGCAGTTAAATGCTTTAACTACTGTACCACCAGAGCTCCTTTTCCCATGGAAGCAGCAATAGGTTTCTATATCACGGAAGCAGCAGTCCAGAAATCAAACAACATATTGCACTGGACAAATCTGCTGCAAAAGATTTCTTTAAAGTATTAAAAAACAAAGATGTCACTTTGAGGACTAAGGTGAACCTAACCCTAAACATGGTACTTTTAATTGCCTCATGTGAAAGCTGGACAATGAATTAGGGAGACTGAAGAAGAATTGATGGCTTCAAATTATGGTGTTGGAAAAGCATATTGCGTATACCATGGACTGCCAGAAGAATGAATAAATTTGTCTTGGAAGAAATATAGCCAGAATATTCCTTAGAAGGAAGGATGGCAAGACTTCATCTCACATACTTTTGGACATGTTAGAAGGGATCAGCCTCCGAAGAAAGACATCATACTTCATAAAGCAGAGGGTCAGCAAAAGAAAGGAAGATCCTCAGTGAGATAGATTGACACAGTGGCTTTAACAATGGGTTTAAGCCTAGCAACGTTGTAAGGATGACTCAGGATTGGACAGTGTTTTGTTCTGTTTTACGTAGGGTTGCTATCAGTCAGAACTGGCTCAATGGCACATAACAGCAATGAACAGTTTAAGAAAATAATAAAAGTGTTTATAATGCAATAAAATTCTAGAAACATAAGAGGACTTAATGATAGTGTGTTTAAATTACAACCATATGTACACTTAGCTTAACTTGTTTTCAAAGGAGATTCGTTATATTCCAACCTGTGTTGTATCTCAGTGGAGTTTAAACTGTGTTTATGTCAACAATTTACTATTATTGTGATTATTTATGAAAAATTATAAGGAGTTCTGGTGATGTAGTTCCTAAGGCACTTGACTGCTAACCAGAAGGCTGGCAGTTCAAATCCACCAGCCACTCCTAAGAAGGAAGGTTGGGCAATTTACTTCTGTCTCAGTGATACTGCCTCAGAAACTCAAGGAGGGGTCACTATGAGTCAGGTCCAACTCCATGGCAGTGAGTTTTATAATATTAAATGTTTAAAATTTTGGCTTTTCCAAATTTGTCTGTATAAAAGTAAACTAAAATGATAAAAACATTTTATATTTCAAACTTTGAAACTTGCTCTGTTAATGAAATATTTCCAAAAATTTTGGTAGATAAAAGAGGATTGCATTAATAGGGCTATCTGTTACAGCCATTTTTTAATATATTGCAAAGAAGTTTCAAGTTCAAGGATAAGTGCTTTTTAATAAGCATCATACACAAATTAAATGTGACAGGCAAATGTTACAATTTGTAATTAAAAATACAGTTTCAGTAAATGATAAGGGGTAATATTCCTGAATACCAAGGCTTAGCAACATTATCTAATTCAAGTTTTGTGATGCTATTAATTGGTGGGTGCTGAGGCCAAATGCATCAGGTTTGCCATTGTAAATGATGCATCTGGCTTAGTCTATTGTTATTTGTCCTCGAGTATTCCTACTACAGCTAATTATTTGTCTTTGGGTATGTATATTATTCGGTAGTTATTTAGCACATTAAATGCATAAAAGACATCAGGATGGACAGAAATAACATGGGTCTAAATATTAGGAAACACATTGTGTTTGGATTCTTATCATTGCAAGTGCTAGAACCCTGAATTATACAGGCTAAACAATCAGTGGAAATATAAGGAGGTTCAGGCACAGTCAGAAACAGAGTTATCAGTGATACCAGCATTTATTCTTTCTCTCTTTCCCACTCCATTCTATCTTTATGTAAGTTATGCTTTCAGAGCACACTGGTCTAAGAAGGAGAGTTGTTGTTGTTGTGGTTAAGTGCCGTCAAGTCAGACCTGATTCATAGCAACCCCTCCTTGGGTTTCCGAGGCAGTATCACTACAGAAGTAGATTGCCCAACCTTCCTTCCGAGGAGTAGCTGGTGGGTTTGAAGCGCCAGCCTTTTGGTTAGCAGTCAAGTGACTTAGGCACTATGCTACCAGTGCTCCTGAGAATAGGATTCTTTAAAGAACCCCTATGGCCTTGCTTGAGCCACAAATCCAGCCCTGGGTGAATCATGTGATGTATAGCTGGGGTTGGGGTACTCTGATTGGTCTACTTGAGTCACATTTGCTCCCAGTTGTTGGAGGGAATGGGACCCACCTATTTTATATCCTCATCCAAATTGCCTTGCTTGAGCAGAAGTGGTTGTCAAATGGAAAAGATCTTGATAACCAAATTCTTTTTGTATTCTATTACAGCTCCTTTATTAGTTAGAAGTGAGGCCTGGAGCAAATCATTTAAATGCTCTGTGCCTCAGTTTCTTTCACTATAAAATAAGGTCACCATGATTATTCTCATTTTACATAAAGAAATACAGACATTTAGAAAATTCCAGCTTATCTGTTGTTTCTACCACTGGGCTCTTGTTTTCAATTCAATGACATTTTCATACTTGCCTTTGTGTTTACCAGTGAAAAGATGATATAGTGAAACCCAAGAGGTGGAACTCGACAGGACTGCCTTTTTATCTGGATCTTGCAAGTTTTCCTCTTCTGATAAGGTACAGTCATCAGTTTTCCATTCCTCTCTATTTAGTGGGAAATACTAGAGATTTCCTTTTCTCACAGGTATCTGCCTTACATAGTTTCCAGTTTTCTCAGGTTTTACTGTATAAAGGTCTTGGGAGTCTTTGCCTCCATGGAAAAAGATTATATGAATGGAGAATGATCAAAATAGTTGTGTTTATCATATAGACTGTCTTTGGATTATGCTTATTTTTTTCAGAATATGGCTATGATAAATTAAATGGAATGGGAAAATCACTTACTGTATATTAACAATGTTGTTGAATTGTTTTTGACTTATTTTGTCTGGGATTTAATTATGTGTTCATGTTAAACTATTATTCATCTGAAAATACCCCCTAGTCTTAGTGCTTATCGTGATGTCTCATTCATTATAATATTGTCTTCGAGTGTATCTCATAAAAACTGTACTTGACTTATTATGGCTTTTCTTGAGATGACATTAGCCCTCTGGGTTGGTGCTGAAAATGCCTTGCCATTCTAAATAGATTTGACAATGTCTTGATATATTTAACAAAAAAAATGATCTTACAGGATTCTAAAATTACATGAAAGTAAAACACCACATGCTTCAAAAAATTAGAATCACAACTCAAGTCTATTGTACTTTCATCTATTTTTCGTGATAGAAGGCACGTAGTCTACAGGTATTTTTATTTTAAATGGAAGTTTCACTGTTTAGATAATGAAACTGATCTAACTTTCTAAACTGGGTGATCTAACTTCTAAACTTCTGCTCTTGAAAATATACTGTAAGTCATGCTGGGTATACACATTCAGTTTAGGAACCATGTTTATCATGTGGAATGGTTCCATCACATTTGTCTTGGGAAAAAAGGACTTTACCTCTCTTACCTTTGGAAATTACATTCAGGAATATGCCTAATAGCTGTTTTGCTCTCAGGTCAATATACCTCATGCTCACATTGGAACTTTTTCCAGTAATTCTATCCGAGAATACTTAACGTCCCTTCTTACTTGGTTTGACTTCTAAGTTCATTGTGCGATTTGTTGCTTAGTTTTATTAGATTTATAAATACATCCACAATCTACACATAATTATATTTGGTCTGTAATTCACTGCTGCTCAATGGACATACAACTATATATCATGGTTGGCTAAAGTAGAATTTTCTGTACACATTTATGTGTTTTATCTTTTCTTGGTACAAGAGTTCAGATAAGGTGATGAATTGGAAGTATACAGGCTTCATTTGGTATATAATGTCCTTGCTGACCACTCATCTGTCACTTTGTCACAGTATGATGTTTTATGTGTTGCTGTGAGGCTGGAGGCTTTTTGGTTGGTATTTAAAATACCAGCAGGGTTGCCCATTGTGTACAGGTTTCATTGGAGCTTCCAGATGAAGATAGTCTGGTAAAAAGGATGGGGCCATCAACTTCTGAAAAAAATGACCACTGAAAACCTTATAAATAGCAGTGAAACATTGTCTGATATATTGCTGGAAAACCTTATGAAAAGCCATAAAACATTGTCTGATAACAGTGTCAGAAGATAAGTCCTCATGTTGGAAGGCACTCAAAATACGACTAGGGAAGAATTGCCTCCCCAAAGGAGAGTGAACCTTAAAGATGTAGATGGAATAAAGCTTTCAGTACCTTCATTGGCTGATGTGACACGACTAAAGATGGGAAGAAACAGCTGCAAACATCCAATAATAATTGGAACATGGAATGGATGAAGTATAAATCTAGGGAAATTGGATGTAGTAAAAAATGAAATGAAACACATAAATATTGATATCATAGGCATTAGTGAGCTAAAATGGATGGGTTTTGCCCAGTTTGAATCAGGCAACCATATGATGTACTATGCTGGGAATGACAAATTGAAGGGGGATGGCATAGCATTCATTATCACAAAAAATGTTTCAAGATCTATCCTAAGGTACAATGTTGTCAGTGATAGGATAATTTCCATACACCTACAAGGAAGAACAGTTAATACTGCTGTTACTCAAATTTATACATCAACCACCAAAGTCAAAGATGAAAGAATTGAAGATTTTTACCAACATCTGCAGTCTGATATTGACCAAACATGCAATCAAGATGTGTTGATAATTATTGGTGACTGGAATATGAAAATTGGAAACAAAGAATCATTGGTAGTTAGAAAATATAGCCTTAGTGATAGAAATGATACCAAAGACCACATGATAGCATTTTGCAAGACCAATGATTTATTCATTGCACACACTTTTTTTTCAGTAACATAAATGGTGGCTATGCACATAAACCTTGTCAGATGGAATACACAGAAATCAGATCAACTGCATCTATGGAAATAGGCAATGGAGAAACTCAATATCATCAGTTAAAACATGACCAGGAGATGACTGTAGAACAGACCATCAATTGCTCATATGGAAGTTCAAATTGAAACTGAAGACAAGTAAAAGAAGTCCATAAGAGCCAAAATATGACCTTGATTATATCCCACCTGAATTTAGAGACTCTCTGAAGAATAGATTTAATGCATTGAATACCAACGACCAAAGACCAGATGAGTTGTGAGATGACATAAAGAACATCATCAATGAAGAGAACAAAAGGTCATTTAAAAGACAGGAAAGGAAGAAAAGAGCAAAATGGATGTCAGAAGAGACTCTGAAATTTGCTCTTGAACAGAGAGTTGTTGCAGTTATTGTTGTTGTTATGTGCCATCGAGTCGGACCCGACTCATAGCAACGCCACCTTGGGTTTCCAAGGCAGTAGCACTATGGAAGTAGATTGCTCCATCTTCCTTCTGAGGAGTGGCTGGTGGGTTTGAACCACCAGCCTTCTGGTTAGCAGTCAAGTGTCTTAGGTACTACTCTACCAGAGCTCCTTGAATGGAGAGTAGCTAAGAAAATGGAAAAAATGACAAGACAAAAGCACTGAAGATAAGATTTCAAAGAGCAGCTTGAGAAGACAAAGTCCATTATTATAATGAATTGTGCAAAGACCTGGAGTTAGAAAACAAAATAGAAGGACCATGCTCAGTATTTCTCAAGCTGAAAGAACTGAACAAAAAATTCAGTCCTCAAATTGCAGTACTGAAAGATTCTACAGGCAAAATATTAAATAATGCAGGAAGCCTCCAAAGAAAATGGAAGTAATACAGAGTCACTGTATCAAAAAGAATTGTCCAACTATTTCAGGGTAGCATATGATCAAGAACCAATAGTATTGAAGGAAGAAGTCCAAGCCATTTTACAGGAATTGTCAAAGAATAAGTCTCAAGGATTTGATGATACACATTGAGATGTTTTGACAAATGGACGCAGCTCTGTAGGTGCTTATTCGTGTATGCCAAGAAATTTGGAGGACAACACCTGGCAATCTGACTGGAAGAGATTGATTGATATTTGTTTCTATTCCAAAGAAAGGTGATAGAACAGAATGTGGAAATTATGGAACAATATCATTAATGTTACACACAAGTAAAATGTTGCTGTTTGCAGCAGTGTATTTTGACAGGGAACTTCCAGAAATGTAAGCTGCATTTGGAAGAGGAAGTGAAATGTGGAATGTCCCTGATGATGTCAGATGGAGCTTAGCTGAAAGCAGAAAACACCAGAAAGATGTTTACCTGTGTTCTACTGATTATGCAAAGTCGTTTGACCCTGTGGATCATGACAAATTATGGATAATATAGGGGAAAATTGGATTTCCAATATGCTTACTTGTACTCATGAGAAACCTGTATATAGACTAAGAGGCAGTCATTCAAACAGAACAAGGGAATATTGCATGGTTTGAAATCAGGAAAGGTGTGTGTCTGGCATGCATCTTTTCACCATACTTATTCAATCTATATGCTGAGCAGATAACCTGAGAAGCTAGACTATATGAAGAAGAATGTAGCATCAGGATTGGAGGAAGACTCATTAACAACCTACAATATGCAGATGACACAACCTTGCTTGTTGAAAGTGAAGATAACTTGAAACACTTACTGATGAAGATCAAAGACTACAGTCATCAGTATAGATTACACCTTAACATAGAGAAAACAGAAACTCTCACAAGTGGACCCATAAGCATGTTAACTTAAGAAACCAAACTCACTGCTGTCGAGTCGGATCTGACTCATAACGACTCCTTCCTGTGTTTCTGAGGCAGTATCACTACAGAATTAGATTGCCCAGTCTTCCTTCCGAGAAGTGGCTGGTGTGTTTGAATGGCCAGTCTTCTGGTTAACAGTCAAATGCCTTAGGCACTAAGCCACCAGCATGCTATACCACAATAAATGGAGAAAAGATTGAAGCTGTCAGAGTGTTCCGATTACCTAATGCTACTCTAACAGAAGATACCAAAAATTGGATGGCTTTAATAAACAGGGGTTTATTCTCTTACGGTTTGGGGCTTTAAGTCTCAGTTGAAAGTACCAGGCTCTAGTGGCTGAGTGAAAGCCCCTCAACCTTGAACTTCAGCTCTGCCTCCTGCTCTGGGCCCACTAAAGCTAAAGGCTTTCCTTCACTCAGACAACTGCTGGCTGCTGAGACTTACAAGCCCAAGGTTGACAAGTAGAAAGGCTCAGTCCTGATTTTACCAAACCACATGGCAGGCCATTAATTCAAGTCCATTGAAAGCCCTAAGGTCAGCAAAGTATGGCAGGCCACTGAACAAGGCTCCATGCGGAGTTCAAGTGTGTCATAAGCTAGAGACCATTCCCAAAGCTGTTTCTTACATGTGGGAAGCAGACCACATCCCTAGCTACTCAACTGCTCACAGTAGATTGCACCATGGAGTTGATTTCCAGTCTTACCATGAGGAATTCTATATCCAGCTGCCCAGCCACTCAACCAGGCCCAGCCAAATTGACACGCAAACTTAACTACCACGCAAGGATTTAATTTTACTTGTATCCACAGTGAACATCCATGGAAACAGCTGTCAGGAATACAGACATCGTATTGCACAGGGCAAATCTGCTGCAAAAGACTTTTTAAAGTGTTAAGAAGAGTGATGATGTCACATTGAAGACTAAGGTGTGCCTGACTCAACCACTGGAATTTTCAATTTCCTCATATACATTTGAAACCAGGACAATGAATAGGGAAGACCAAAGAAGAGTTGATGCCTTTGAATTGTGGTGTTGGCAAAGAAAACTGAAAATACCATGGACTGCCAGAAGAACACACACATGTATCCTGGAGGAAGTATAGCCGGAATGTTCCTTGGAAGCAAGAATGGCCCAACTTTGTCTCACCTACTTTCGTAATGTTGGAAAGAACTATTACCTGGAGAAAGATATCATGCTTGGTAAAGTAAAGGGTCAGCACAAAGGGGAAGCCCCTTAAAGAGATGGATTGACACAGTGGCTGCAATGATGGGCTCAAGCATAGCAAAGATTGTGAGGATGGCTCAGGACTGGGCAGAGTTTCATTCTATGGTACATAGGGTTGCTATGAGTTGGAGCTGACTCCATGGGACCTAATAACAACAATAACAATGTCCTTGCTGACACAACAGAAGTTTATACACTTAGTAATAAAATTCTCTGTTCACTCCCCAAATAGGCTAGAGAAAGCTAATCTTTATAGTGTAGAATTGATAAAAGAAAGGCTGAATATGTGGAAATTATTTCTACCTAAGGGCATGGTAGGTAAAATTGAGAAGAGAAAATGAGTTAAGGAATAACAGCCTGGAACCTGGTTAAAAGATGCATCTGATTATTGTACTCTCCCTGGTTAATGCTCATTCAAGGATGAGTGCTCCTTTGAAGAGACTCATGAAAACGCAATACATACTTTTGTTCATATTTGTAAAAGTTTCCCAGACCCAAGAAGACTGCCTGAAAACTGCTTAGAATGAATTTTTCCAGCTGCTTTTCAATTTTTTTTTTTTTTTTTGTGGGAAATAATGGAAACAGTTCATACTATAAAAGCCAAAGGTAACAGTGGAGAGTATTCTTTACCTAATAAAGTAGAAATCTTTCAATAATTTAAAATGGCTTTATTGAGGTATAATTGACAAAAAGAAACTGCACATATTTAAAGGGTGCATTTTTAAAAAATTAAGTATCTAGATATAATACCTTTATCAGATATATGGTTTGAAAATATTGTCTCACATTTGTGGCTTTTATTTTTTAAGTTCTCTTAATGGGGTCTTTGCACATGTTTTAATTTTAATGAAGTCAGTTTTATCAATTTGTCTTTTATGGATTGTACTCTTGGTGTTGTATCTAAGAAATTTTTGTCTATTTCATAAATATTTTTCTCCTATATTTTCAACAGTTGTATACTTTTCATTTATGTTCATGATCCATTTTCAGTTATTTTTTATATAAGATGTAACGTATGAATTGAAGTTTATTTATTTATTTTTTGCCTATAGACATCCAACTGTTGCAGTTCTATTTGTTGAAATGACTGTCCTTTCTCTACAGAATTGCTTTTACAACTTTATTGAAAATCAGTTGTCCATACACATGTGGGTCTATTTCTAGAACCTGCATTCTGTTCCACTGATTTATTTTTGTTATCTTGACAGCAATACCATGCTGACTGACTATTCTAACTTTGTAAGCAGCCTTGAAATGATGTAGTTAGTCTATATAGCTTCAGTCTTCTTTTCCAAGTTGTTTTGGTTACTCTAGGTGCTTTGCATTTCCATATGAATTTTAAGATCAGTTTGTTTATTTCTCCCAAAAAAGTGTACTGCAATTTGGATTGAGATTATATTAAATCCATAGATCAGTTTGGGAGAATTGATATTTTAGCGAATTGAGTCCTCTGGCCAGGAACATGGTATATGTCTCTATTTATTTAGGTCTTTTGAAATTTCCCTCAGCACTATTTTGCACATATTTTTTTTTCAGATGTATCCTTGACTACATACATTTTTGTGACTATTGTAAATAGTGTTGCTTTTTAAAATTTCCATTTCCAGTTGTCCCTTGTCTTAGTTACCTAGTGCTGTCATAACAGAAATACCCCAAGTGGGTGATCTTAAAGAACAGACATTTATTTTTTCACTGTTCTAGAGGATTAAAGTCCAAGTCAGTATCTCAGCTGTGTTGATTCACTCTCGGAGCCTCTTTTCTATTTGTGATGCCTCTTGGCAATCCTTGGCCTTCCTTTGCTTGTGGATAGATCCTCACCTGGAATCTCTCTTCCCCTGTGTGTGAGTCTCTGTGTCTATTCTGTTATTTGATAACATATCACTTGGAAGTGGTTCGGTTTAGAACCCATATTACTCTGTTATGACCTCATTAATATAACAAAAGAAAACTCCTTTTCCCAAGTTGCTTAATATTTATAGGTGTAGAGGTTAGAACTTGACACATATTTTTGGAAGATACAATTTGAACTCTAACATTGCTATTATAGAGAAATACAATTGAATTTTGCATACTGGTTTTGTATCTTGCAACTAGCAGTTTTTCTAATATATTACAGTGGATTTTCTGTATATTTTCATAATTTTACAGTAATAGTTTCATCTGTCATTTTGATTGATGCTTAGGTGACATGAGTGGTTAGTGACTACATTGTCTAAGATTGCCTGTGGAGAATTTAACAATTCTATAATAATTAACATTTAGATCTCTAACAGAGTAAGGATGATGATAAAAGAGTCATGGCTGGAACCCAAATGCAGCCAGAAATGAAATAACTGATTTTGGCCAGAGATCATGACTAACTTGAAATTTTAAACAGTTCCATATAGTTATGCTGTTAAACCGAAAAACCAAACCCACTGCCGTCAAGTTGATTCTGACTCATAGAGACCTTCGAGGACAGAGCAGAACTAGCCCACTGGGCTTCCAAGGCTATAAATCTTTATGGAAGGGGAAGCAGAGTGCCTCATCTTTCTCCATGGAGTGGCTAGTGGTTTCCAACCACCAGCCTTTTGGTTAGCAGCCGGATGCTTTAACCACCACACCATTAGCACACCTATTGTATATTGTTATGCTCAATGAATATTAAATATTAGTACAGTTACATGAGCTTAAACTCTTCTTGATTTGCCTTCACATAATATTTATCATCTAAAGAATGAGCTTAATGCCCTGAGGCAATCACAACATCTCTCCCTTAGATCATTGTTTTCTGTGCTTTGTGCTTTAGAACATTCCTGAGCTTTATTAGGATTAGCAACAGTACTTCTGCCTTTATCAACGTGCATATAATTAAGATGTTTGGGCCATTTTTCCCTGAATAACTCCAAGTATTAAAACTTTGTTCTTTTGAGATGTTGACAGATAACTAATCATGGTCAATAAATCACTTTCAGAAGAAATCTGCTCAAAGAAAGATTAATATTGAAAGCATTCTTTCTCCATGTTTTTTTAAAGAAATGAAAATACAGAATAATCTAAGTCTAACTTCGTGGACACTTTCAGGTAAATAATTTATGTTGATTTTTTTTTTTTAGGAAATCAGTTTTGTAATTGAAAAGATTTTATTTCAAATATTAGGCAATTAAGATTTCTTTTGAGAAATCATTTTTATCTCACAAGTCTAATTAGGCAGCCCTCCTTGGTGTTCCCACGCCTCTCTGTTTTTCTCTTATCATGGTGCAGCTCACTTTGTGTAGGGATTACCTGTTTATGTTAGACAATCTCTTTGGAGTATCAGCTCTGTGTGGTCAAGGGTTCCATGTTTTCTTCCTGCTGCCTAGCACAGTCTGGAAAACAGAAGGCATTAAATACATGCTACCAAATAAATGAAATGCTTTAAGTATTGGCTAAGTAATTAGATTCCATGCACATCGTCAAGTCAGTAAGTCATTTAGAATTACAGTGACCTAACTTTTATACATTTAATATTATACAAATAAATTCTAGTGTAGGTCAATTGAAAATAATCATTTTTAAGTTTAATATCTTTTTAGTCTAAAGAATTTAAATATATTCAGGATTATGGGGTTCATAATAGAAGGAAGGTTGGGCAATCCTACTTCCGTAGTGATACTGCCTCGGAAACCCAAGGAGGGGTCGCTATGAGTCGGGGCTGACTCGACGGCACATAACAACAACAACAACAACAATAGAATGTTAAGAGTACTTTGCTGTCTTAATTCACTATTTATTGTTAGCATATTGCAAATTGTTATTGTGACCTTTCTTCCTATCATACATTACTACGAAGTATGCAAATATCAATGATAAATGCATTCTGGAAGTATAGGAAAGTAGATAAATCCATAGATATCTGTATTTGTTTTTAGCTCTAGTTAAAATGAAATGGAAATGAAATTTGAGGCTAATTATTAAAATATGATTTACTCCTCTTTGTAGATTTTGCTTATTTATGCAATCCTTCATCATGATAAATGTGTTAAAGGAAAAAAAAAATCTTATAATGCCTCCTCCTTTTGGCCTCAATTACTAAAGGCTTCTAAAGTTTCCAGACAAAAGAAGCTTTTGCCTTTTCTAATTGATATACTACAAAACTATGATCTGGCCAAACTCAGCTTTAAGTTTCAGAAAGAACTTAGTGCTAAATCCAACCTCTTTGTTATTTTTTTTTTAGACACGAAACGTAAGGGCCAGAGTCACATGTTATATTTGGAAGATTTATGTTAACAGATAAAAGAGTTTCTTATCTTTAAGGATTCAGTTTGCTGTACAACAAAATTCTACTCAACAAAATTCTCCAAGGTGAAAGAAAACAATAACAAAAAAATAAAGGGAACGATACTTCATGAGACAAACTCATATATAACTCTAAATCCCAAGCAGGATACATATTTATTTGAGTATTTTAATTTATTTGATTTTAAGTGGCTAGTGGAACAATACTTTATTCTAAATCTCAAGAACTAGGCACAGGAAGGGGCTACCAGAAAATCTGGTGTTCAGTTTCATATTTCAGAGCAATGGGAAACAGACCTTAGAGATTGTATGTTGTATGTCCTAGTTTGGATTCCCTCACAACAGAACCTGAGACAAGAATTTTAGTGCAGAGAATTTATTTAGAAGGTGATTCCAGAAGTAGGAAATAGGGAGCAGAATGGAATTCTGGAAAAATTTCCGTTGGTTATTATTATCTATTTTACATATGAGGAAACCGAGGCACAGACAGTATGCCCTGGCTAAATCACTGATCTAGGAGTACAGATTATATAAAACAAAATTGCATATATGTATATCCTTTCATCCCTTATCCCTACTTCCAGGCAATGTGGAACTAAGAAGATGATAGAAGAAATCACATAGACAAAAAAAGAATAGACTGTAGAAATTAATTTGCATAATTCTTTTCTGAATTAGAGATTGGAATAAAAACAAGAACCAATAAAATTTTGAAAGTATAAAGGAAGAACTAAATTAAGTAGTCTAAGTGGCACATTATGTCCAAGGAAAATCATCCTTAAGAGGTAGTATGATATAAATACTTTTTCAAGATTAAATAAGAAGTACCATGATCATCCGTCAGAAATGGCAGTTACCTTCAAGAGGGAAACAGGCTAACCTCATATTCTTCATTGCAATATTCAATGTTAAGAGACATTGGAACATGTCTACAGAAAACTGAGCTTTAAAAATTGTGATCTAAAACTTTAACAGCCACCTCACTTTCATCCGTGAATAAAGGCAACAGGAAATCATTCTTAGACAAGAAAGGAGTCAGAGAACGTACTACCCATGATAGATCCTAGGGGGGGCAAATAAGTTAATTATGACTTTTGTCAATCACCATGTATCAGTTAGTTTTGCTATGTAATAAATCACCCCAAACCTTAGTGGCGTTAAGCTATCATTCTTTGGTTGGCTCATGATTCTATGTATAGCCTTTTTTTGTTCTAGTCTAGGGCGCCTGGCTGAACTTTCCCAGGCTCTCATGCATCTCCTTCAGCAGTATGTCCTGGCAGCCATCAGATCTTGGATGTCTCATTCACATAGTTGAGAGCTGGCAGGCTATAGGCAATTGTAACAAGGTTGACTCTCATTATCCCTAAGACTATTCTCAGGCTCTTTGCTGGCACAGGTGGTAGGTATCTCAAAGGCAAAAATCTGCAAAATAGAAGCTGCAAGACTCTCTGAGTCCTCAACTTAGAACTCATGTGGCATTAATTTGTTGGATACCACTCATCAAAGCAAGTTCCCAAAGATAAGCAGATACACGCCAACTCTTACGGGGAGAAGTTGAAAACTACTGTAGCCAATTTTATCATTTATCAATCAACTTTTATAAAAATAAAAAAAAAAGCACAAGGAAAAGAAGAAGCTATGGTATCAAAAATTACCTTTGAAATTTCAGTTCATATAAATATAGACACAATGGTAAAAGTCTATAGATATTATGTTCAGAAATAACAATACAAACAATTATGAACATCAAAATATAAAATACTAAAAACTAACGGGGGAAGTAATGTGAGAGTAAGTGAGTGTCTCTCTAATCTTTCATAGTACCAGAGACAATGGATAATGTCTAAATTTGATGCTTTTGGGTTGTGGTGTTGGTGAAGAATATTGAAAGTACCATGGACCGCCAGAAGAATTAACAAATCTGTCCTGGAAGATGCACAGCCGGAATGCTCCTTGGAAGCCAGAATGGCCAGACTTTTCTGACCTACTTTGGTCGTGTTGTCAGAAGGGACCATTCCCTGGAGAAGGGTAACATACATGGTAGAGTGGAGGGTCAGTGAAAAATGGAGAGACACTTAGAGAGATGGATTGACACAGTGGCTGCAACAATGGGCTCAGGTTTAGCAAGGATTGTGAGGCTGGCACAGACTGGCAGTGTTTTGTTTCTATTGTACGTAGGGTCGCTATGAGTAGGAACTGACTTGAAGGCACCTAACAACAACAACCACAATAAACTTTATCAATTACAAAATTGAGTTTTAAGTATATTATTTAAAATTATGAAGATAACCAACTGAAAATTAAAAATATATTTTACATTTTCTCAATCACTAGCAGGAAAAAAAAAAGGAAACACAGAACACATTGCAAAAGATAAATAGCAACAAAACCGAGGAGGAATTGAAAACTGAAAATAAAATAGTATACAGATTGAAGATCAAATACATTCATTATCACATACACATAAGTGGGATTAATTTAACTATTAAAAGATAAAAGCTATGGGATTTAATAGAAATGATCAAAACTCAATTATGTCTTACATACAAGAATCTAATCTAAAACAAAATTATTTAGAAAGAAGATAATTTATACCAAATCAAAAAAGAGAATAGGGGCCATAGCATCAGATATGTTGAAGTAGATGTGAAGAGGTCACTTTTTAATGACAGGGGTTAAATTTCATTAGAGTCATAATTTTTTGGCACTATATCACAATCCTAAAATGTATAAAATAACAATTTCTAAGGAAATAGAAGAAACTGGAAAAACAGTAGCAGTTGAAATCTTTAATTCATCTCTAGGCCTATTGGGATATTAGTAAAGATATAGAAGAAGAAAGAGACCAATGTTAGTGAGGATATAAAAGATCTCATTTACATAATTATTAAGGTACATTTCATATACTTGTGTGTGTACGGGCATGTGTGCATAGCTTAAAATCAGAAAAGACTTTGCAATAAATGAAAGGACAACTTGATCCACGCATTTAAATTCCAGCCATCAAACTATCACCTTTAAACAACCACTTCTTGTCCACTTGCCTAAGGATGTGCACTTGCAATCTACTCTGAGAAGGATAGACCAAGGAAGAGGATCTTTCAGTCCCTGGTAGCAGGCACCAGGCTATTTGGACAGGGAATTCTGGGATCCCATCTACTCAGCATGGTCTAGAAGAGAGATTGTAGATTCTGAGTGTTTATATCCCCTTTGCTCTGGGGTTTCCTCTGCTGTGGGTAAGACCACAGAAGAAACAGAACTGGTGAGGGAACACCCCAAAATAAGACTTGAAAAGCAGCTCTGGGTGACCAACTTTAAGGGTTGTTGTTATGTGCCTTCAAGTTGGACCCGACTTATAGTGACCCCTCCTTGGGTTTCTGAGGCAGTATCACTACAGAAGTAGATTGCCCCATCTTCTTTCTGATGAGTGGCTGGTGGGTTTGAACCTCCAGCCTTCTGGTTAGCAGTCAAATGCCTTAGGCGTATTGAGTAAAAGATGAATTGATATCTTTATGTAAGTCCTTTCATACTACCAATTTACACTTAAATCTACCCTGATGCCATCAAAGCTCAGTTAAATAAATTATGATACACTTGTACAATGAAGTTGTTGTTGTTAGGTGCTGTCCAGTGGTTTCCAACTCATAGCAACCCTATGCACAACAGAATGAAACACTGCCTGGTCTTGTGTCAGCCTCAAAATCCTTGCTATACCTGACCCCACCATTGTAGCCACATGTCAATCCATCTATTTGAGGGCTTTTCTCTTCTTTGTTGACCCTCCACCTTACCAAGCATGCTATCCTGTTCCAGAGAATGGTTCCTCCTGAAAACATGACCAAAGTAGGTGAAATGAAGTCCGGCCATTTTCGCTTCCAACGAGCATTCTGCATGCACTTCTTCCAGGACAGATCTGTTGGTCCTTCTTCTCCAACACCACAACTCGAAAGCATCAATTCTTCTTTGGTCTTCCTTATTCATTGTCTAACTCTCACATGCATAAGAGGTGACTCAAAATACTATGGCTTGGGTTAGGGGCACCTAGTCTTCTAAGTAGAAGCTCTGGTAGCATAGTGCCTAAGGCATTTGACTGCTAACCAGAAGGCTGGCGGTTCAAACCCACCAGCCACTCCTCAGAAGGAAGGTTGGGCAATCCTACTTCTGTAGTGATACTGCCTCAGAAACCCAAGAAGGGGTCGCTATGAGTCGGGGCTGACTCAATGGCACATAACAACAACACAACAGTCTTCATGGAGACATCTTTGCTCTTCATCACTTGAAAGAGGTCTTTTGCAGCAGATTTGCCCAATACAATACATTGTCTGATGTCTTGACTGCTGTTTCCATCGGTGTTGATTGTAGAACCAAGTAATAAGAAGTCCTTGACAACTTCAATCTTTTCTCCATCTATCATGAAACTGTCTTTTGAACCAGTTGTGAGGATTTTTGTTTTCTTTATGTTGAGGTGTAATCCATACTGCAGACTGTGGCCTTTAATTTTCAACAGTAAGTGCTTCAAGTCATGTTCAATTTCAGCAAAGTTGTGTCATCTACGTATTGCAGGTTGTTAATAACTTCCTCCAATCCTGATGTTACATTCTTCTTCATATAATCCAGCTTCTTGGATTCATTTCTTAGCATACAAATTGAATAGGTGTGAGGAAAATATACAACCCTGACACACTCCTTTCCTTATTTTAAACTATACAGTATCCCCTTGTTCTGTTCAAACAACAGCTTCCTGATCTATTTATAGGTTCCTCATGAGTATAATCTAGTGTTCTAGAATTCCCATTCTTTACAATGTTATCCATAATTTGCTATGATCCAAACAATAGAATGGTTTTGAAAAGTCAATAAAACATAGGTAAACATCTTTCTGGTATTCTTTGCTTTCAGCTAAGATCCATCTGACATCAGCAATGATATCCCTCATTCCACATCCTCTTCTGAACCCAGATTGGGTTTCTGGAAGTTCTCTGTCAATATTACTGCTGCAACCATTTTTGAATTATTTTCAGTAAGATTTTACTTGTGTGTGATATTAATGATATTATTTGATAATTACCACATTCTGTGGGATCACCTTTCTTTGGAATGGGTACAACAATGGATCTCTTCCAGTCAGTTGGCCAGGTAGCTGTCTTCCAAATCTCTTGGAATAGCCAAGTGAGTGCCTCCAGTGCGACACCTGTTTGTTGAAATATCTCAATGAGTGTTCTCTCAATTCCTGGAGCCTTGTTCTTTGCCAATTTCTTCAGTGCAGCTTCAACTTCTCCCTTCAATATCATTTGTTCTTGATCATATGCCACCTCCTGAAATGGATAAATATCGACCAATTCTTTTTGGGTCAGTGACTCCATCTTTTGATATTTCCTGCATAACATTCAATATTTTGCTCCCAGAATCTTTCAATATTGCAAGTCAAGGCTTAATTTTTCTTCTTCAGTTCTTTCAGCTTGAGAAATGCTGAGTGTGTTCTTTCTTTTTGGTTTTCTAACTCCAGGTCTTTGCACATTTCATTACAATAATTGGCTTTGTCTTCTCAAGCTGCTCTTTGAAATCTTCTGTTCATCTCTTTTATCTTTCATTTCTTCCATTTGCCTTGGCTACTCTTCATTCAAGAGTAAGTTTCAGAGTCTCTTTTGACATACATTTTGGTTTGTTCTCCCTTTCTTGTCTTTTTAATGACCTCTTGCTTTCTTCATGGATGATGTTCTTGATATCATCCCACAATTCCTCTGGTTTTTCGTCATTGGAGTTCAATGCATTAACATAGTCTTTAGATGGTCTCTAAATTCAGGAGGGATATTATCAAGGTCATATTTTTGCTTTCATGGACCTTTTTTAATTGTCTTCAACTTCAAGTTGAATTTGCTCATAAGCAGTTGATTGTCTGTTCCACAATTAGCTCTTGGCCCTGTTTTGGCTGAAGATATTGCACTTCTCCATTGCCTCTTGCCACAGATGTAGTCTATCTGATTCATGTGTATTCCATACAGTAAAGTCCATGTTTACAGCCATTGTTTATGTTATTGAAAAAGGAATTTCCAATGAATAAGTAGTTTGTCTTGCAAAATTCTATCATGCAATCTCCAGCATTATTTCTATCATCAAGACCATATGTTCCAAGTACTGGTGATTCTTCTCTATTTCCAACTTTTACATTCCAGTCACCAGTGATAATCAACACATCTTGATTGCATGTTTGGTCAATTTCAGATTTCAGAAGTTGGTTAAATCTTCAATTTCTTCCTCTTTAGCTTTGGTGGTTGCTGCATAAATTTGAATAATGGCAGTATTAACTGGTCTTCCTTGTAGGCATATGGATATAATCCTATAACTGACAGCTTTGAGCTGCAGGATAGATCTTGAAACATTCTTTGTAACTATGAATGCCACATCATTGCTCTTCAATTTGTCATTCTTGGCATAGTAGATCATATGATTGTCTGATTCAAAATAGCCAAAACCAGTCCATTTCAGCTCACTAATGCCTTGGATGTCAACGTTTATGTGTTCCATTTCATTTTTGACAACTTCCAATTTTCCTAGATTCATACTTCGTACATTCCATGTTCCAGTGATTAATGGATGTTTGCAGCTGTTTCATGTCATTTTGGGTCATGCCACATGAGCCACTGGAGGTCCTTAGAGCTTTGCTTCATCCACATCAGTAAGGTTGTCTCTACTCTGAAGAGTCAGCTCTTCCCCAATCATATTTTGAATGCCTTTTGACCTGACGGCTCATCTTCTGGAATTATATCAGTGTTTCAGGGCTAGTCATAAAGTTTTCCAGTAATATATTAGACGGTGTTTCATTGCTATTCATGGGGTTTTCACTGGCCAATTCTTTGAGAAGTGGGTACCCCAATTCTTTCTTCTGAGTCTATCTTAGTTTGGAAGCTCCACTGAAACCTGTCCACCATGGGTAACCTTGCTGGCATTTTGCAACACCAGTAGTACAGCCTCTAGCCTCACAGCAACATGCAAGCCACCACAAGTTGACAAACTGACAGACAAGTTCCATCTCCTTTCATTGTTCATAACTGTTGTGCTCACTTCATACAATGGAGTACTGTGCATTTATTTTAGGTATTTTAGTAGGAAAAGGGCATATAAAATACAAAAATCTAAAGCTAAATAAAACAACAAGAAAGACTTAGGTGTAGAACATTGTATTTGTGACCATACTATATATGTTTCTCATGTCTATTACCCTAGCATATCACTCCACGTTTCTTAGTTACTTTTTCTTTTTTTTTTTCCAGTTGCCTATGATTCAACTGCATCACAGTAATGCATTGCCTTCCTCCTCTGGAACACAGATGTGTTTGGAGGAATACATTGCAGTTAACAGACGCTACCTCAGGTGAAGAGAGGGAACCTAGGCCATGTTCCACAAGGAGCAATACTCTTCATGAATATAGATGCTAAAATCTTCGACAAAATTCTAACCAATAGACTTCAACACCTTATCAAAGACAAAATATATCATGACTGAGTGAGATTCATACCAGGTATGCAAGGATGCATAAACAATCAACATAATCCATCACATAAGTAAAATAAAAGAACCACATGATCATATCAACAGATACCGAAAGGGCATTTGATAAAATCTAGCACACATTCCTGATAAAAACTCTCAGAAAAAATAGGAATAGAAGGGAAATTCTTACCATAATAAAGGGCATATATGCAAACCCAACAACCAACATTATTCTCAATGGAGAGAGACTGAAACTATTACCCTTGTGAACAGGAGCCAGACAAGGATTAAAAATACTGGAACGTATTGAAAGATTTAGCATAGTGACAGGATACAAAAATAAATATATAAAAATCTGTTTGATTCCTTTACACTAGCAAAAAGGTCTCTGAAAAGGAAACAAGGAAATCAATACCATTTACAATAGCTACCAAAAAGATAAGATACTTGGGAATAAATCTTACTAGGAACACAAAAGACTTATACAAATAAAACTACAGAACACTACTTCAAGAAATTGTAAGAGATCTACATAAATGGAATAACATACCATGCTCATGGGTAGGAAGATTGAACATTGTGAAAATGTCAATACTACCTAAACCAATCTATAGATTCAATGCAATCCTGATTCAGATTCCATCAATGTTCTTTAAAGACATGGAAAAAAAAAATCATTAATTTTATATGGAAAGGAAAGAGCTTGGGTAAGCAAAACACTCCTGAAAAGAAGGGCAAAGTCTCACACTTCTAGATCTCAGAGCCTACTAACAGGAATGGTAGTTAAAACAGCCTGGTATTGGTACAACAAAAGACACATAGACCAGTGGAACAGAACTGAGAACCCAGAAATAGATCCATCCACCTATGGTCAGCTGATCTTTGACAAAGGGCCAAAATACATTAAAGAGGGAAGAGATAATCTCTTTAACAAATGGTGCTGGTGAAACTAGATATCCATTTGCAGAAAAATGAAACAAGACCCATACCTCACACCATACACTAAAACTAACTCCAGATGCACCAAAGACTTAAATGTGAAACCTAAAGCTATAAAGTTCATCAAAGAAAAAATAGGGGTAAACTTAGGGATCCTAATTTATGGCATAAACACACTATCAAGCATAATGCAAAATGCATACACAGCAGAAGATAAACTAGATGATTGGGACTTTCTAAAAATTAAATTCTTATGTGCATCAAAAGATTTCTCCAAAAGAGTAAAAGGGGAACCTAAAGATTGGGAAAAAATATTTGGTAATAATATATCTGACAAAGAATTTATTTCTAAAATTTATAGGAAACACCAACACCTCAATGTTAAAAAGACAAATGATCCACTTAAAAAATGGGCAGAAGATATAAACAGATACTTCACCAAAGAAGATATTTAGGCAGCCAACAAACACATGAAGAAATGTGTGCAATCATTAGGCATTAAAGAGATGCAAATCAAAACAACCATGAGATACCCATCTTACCCTCATATTAATAGCAAAGTTCAACAAGACAAAATAACAAATGCTGGTGAGGATGTGGAAAGATTGGGACTCTCATACACTGCTGGTGGGACTGTAAAATGATACAACCAGTGTGGAAATCAGTATGTTGATTCCTTAAAAAGTTGGAAATAGAAATATCATTTGATCCAGAATCCCATTACTAGGTATATATCCTAAAGGAGTGAAAGCCAGAACACAAATAGATACATGCACATCCATGTTCATAGCAGTACTATTCACAATAGCAAAGAGATAGAAACAACCTAAGTGCCAATCAATGGGGTAATGGATAACAAAGCTGTGTTACATACACACAATGGAATATTTGCAACATTTAGAATAATGTAGAATCTGCAAAACACTACATAACATGGATGAACTTGAAGGACATTATGCTGAATGAAATAAGTCAACCACAGAAGGACACGTGCTGTATTAGTTCACTATTATAAAAATACAAGGAAAGGTTTCCATATGGAAGAAAATTTTCTTTGCTGGTTACCAATGGTGTGTGTGGGGGAACCATTCCTAGATAGGTTTAAAAATACATATATACATACATATTTAGAAATAAAAGATTATTAGTGGTTACCAGAGATAGGAAGGAGGGGGAAAAGGGAAGCTTTTGTTTGCAGGGCATTGAGTTTATGCTAATGGTGGAATATTTTGGAAAAGATAGCAACAATGGTAGCACAACATGAAAAATGTCATCAATGTTCTTGAGCTGTAAAGTGGAAGTTGTTATGTTGGTAAATGTCTTGGTGGGTGTTTTCACCACAATAAAAGCACAATAAACAAAGAAAAGAAAGTAGTGGGTTAGCATGAAGGAAATGGAGAAAAAAATAGAAATGTAATGGAACATAAAGCGTTCTAAAGAAACCCTGTTCTCACCATTGGTAAGATGCATCCATCCATATATGTTACTTATTTCAACTACTAGGCTTAAACAGTGACTGAAACTTCAATGCAAATGTATTTATCATCAGAAAATAGGCATGCAACTTAATTCAAGAAATATAAATATTCCTTGTCCATACTTACACATATTAAAAAAAACAAACAAACAAACACAAAAGCTTGTATATCCATACCCACTTGAAATGGAAGATGACTAACTCTTGGCAAAGAATTTCTTTTGCCCTTTTGCACTTAGCTTGTGTGGTAGAGAAACAAGGTTTCCAGTCAGAAAATACATGGCTTCTCTTGAAGGAGAAAGGCCTATATAGGAAGAGCAATTTATCACTTGAGTGCAGTCTTAATGGTTTTCTATGAACATGATTTTGTTCTAATCAGTGCAGGAATTTCTGGAAAGAAGAGCATTAATGGGTCTCCCAGGATTTGATTTTCTATCCTAACTGTCAACATATTTGTCAGTACATATTAGTCAATGGCCAGTTTTGACCATTGTGGTTGATATTACTAAATCCACTTACAATGAATGATTGAGAATAAAAAAATCCATTCTTTTTTTTATAGGCAGGCATCTAATAATAAGCATTTAAAAACATCACTCTAATTACTGAGGTGGTGGATCAAGCCCATTTCATCCTGGCCCCTGCTAGTGTAACATCTGTTAGATTTATCACCTCTTCTCCAATATGACTGTGCAGTGTTGATTAACTAAGCATGTGGCCCTTCCAATTGGGTGACTCAAGAGAGTCCATATATCACTTAGTACATCAGAAAGCATGTTTAATTGCTTTTGCCTTCATTTATTACCCCAAAGGACAGAAATGATTCTTAGCTTTCCTGATTAAAACACTGTGA
The DNA here is from genome assembly GCF_000298275.1 of Orycteropus afer afer. Lineage (NCBI taxonomy): Eukaryota > Metazoa > Chordata > Mammalia > Tubulidentata > Orycteropodidae > Orycteropus > Orycteropus afer. The sequence continues at coordinate 5,224,882 of NW_006921698.1, read as the reverse complement.
CCATGGTTTAAGTTTAATTGTATACAGTGCTAGTTAATAGCAGCACTTCCTTTGGGCATAAACTTTTAAATCTCATTTAGATTGGCTCTGTGTTGTGACAGAGGCCCCAGCTGAGGGAGAAGTACAGGTGTCACATATTTGGTCTTTAGCTCTATATAATACATATACACAGAAGTCAAATCCAGGTATATTTTAGAAACATAACCCCAAATAAATAATCCTCAGACAAGTAATTAATTGAATGAAAATTAATGTAGTTCTGCCAACTCATGTATAAAGAACATAGATGTATCTACATGGAACATTTGGGAAGCTTGGAAGGAGAATAAAGAATTCTGGAAAATCTGTGTGTTTAATGGCAAACATTATAATATGTAAAACTGGTAAATCTTCCTTAATAAATAGTAAGAAAAGCAGTATAAATATGTGTAAATTGGGAGGAAAAACAATTGGAAATGTTAGATCAATTCTTACCATTTTAATTATTTTTTAAAATTTTTAAATATTTTGAAAACCTTGAGAAGGTAATAGTTTAAAATAATATTTTAATTTAGTATTATCACTAACTATTGAGAGTTTTAGTGGAATTTTGGACAAACACTATTTTAAAAAAATAACCAACAGTTACATGTACTAATGGAAGGAAGTTTGGGCAGTCTACATCCATAGTGATGCTGCCTCAGAAACCCAAGGAGGGGTCACTATGAGTCGGGTCCAACTCGATGTCACATAACACACACACACACACACACACATGCACACACATACGTACTAAGGAATTTTTTGTTTCTAATTCCTTTGTTATATAGAGAGAAGGTCCAGGGGAGGGAGAGTTTTCACCATCAAATGTGTATTACAAACTCAGGTAGATCTAAAGATTACCAGGTATATGCCAGAGAGATATACTATTCAATAGAGCATACTGTGTGATACAAAGAGAGGAAAAAAAGTAAATAGAGAAAAGGAGAGAATTGAAGTTATAATTTAAGCAATCCCATATATGGGAATAAGTGGTATATACTCTTATTTACAGATAAAAATGAATATGACAGTAATATGGTAAAAAAAAAAAAAAAGAATGTTTTGTGTAGAATGATGGGAATAAATTACAAATCATGTTACCTGTTTAAAAGTTTGAATTTAGTGACCTCCTCTTTTTTCTCAGCTGCTTTATTTTATAAAATCCAGATGTAAGAGATCTCTCCCTCTCTCTCTCTTTCTTTGCACACACAGACAATTCCTTTTTAAAAGAGTCATTTTGATAGTTTTGCATGAGGATTGGCATATATTTTAATCAGCACATGCTGATTGTAAAGCAAGAATATATTAGATGACAATTGTAGATGCTTGCTAATACAGCCATTCATGTAAAATTTTATAGAGCACGTATGCACTGGATATCATCCTATATACTGAGTTATAATGGTGAACTATCTGACAATGTCCCTGATCTTATGGAGTTTACAGTCTATTGAGGACAGGTAATACATAAATGAACAAATAAACATATAATATGTAAAATAGAAATAAGAGCTATGAAGACACATGAAACATCACAGAGGATCTAGAATGATGGAGGATGTGTGCTTTTTTAGATGGTATGGTTAGTGAGGGCCTCTCTGAGAGGGTAAAATTTGACCAAAATCTGAAGGCACTAAGAAGTTGGTTGTGGGTAAATTTGTGTGGAAGGTGACCGGAGTTGGGGAAGAGCCTTTTGAGTCTGAGCAACCCAAGAGCAGAGGTTGTGCATTCAGAATATATTTGGCTTGTGGAATGAACCACAGGGAAGGCAGTAAGACTGCAGCAGAACAAGCAAGGTGTACAGAGGCAAGAATGGGGCCACAGGGGGTGTCAGGAGTGAGAACATAAAGGGACGTGTGGTAGTTCAGTTTGTGTGTCAACTTGGCTGGGGCTGGTTGAGTGGCTGGGCAGCAGGTGGTAGTTATTCCCCATGATGAGACTGATCATCAGCTCCATGGTGGAATCTAATGTGAACAGCTGAGTAGCTGCCTTAGGGAATGTGGTCTGCTTCCTGTATGTAAGCAGAAGCCTTGGGGAATGGTCTCTAGCTTATGGCATACTTGGACCCTGCATGTGGCCGTGTCGTTGTTCAGCAGCCTGACATACTCTGCCGACCTTGGGACTTACGTTAATGGTCTGCCATGTGGTTTGGTAACATTGGGACTGTGCTTTTTTATTTGTCAACTTTGGGTTTGCCAGCCTCAGCAGGTAGCAGCTGTCTGAGTGAAGAAATGCCTCTAGCTCCAATGGGCCAGGAGCAGGAGGCAGAGCTGTACCCCAAGGTTGAGGGGCTTTCACCCAGCCCCTAGAACTTGGCACTTTGAACTTGGACTTAAAGCCTCCAAACTGTAAGAAAATAAACTGTTTGTTAAGGCCATCCCATTTATGGTATATTCTTGTCAGAGTGGCACTAGGTAACCAGAACAGGATGGATAGGCCAAAGTAAGGAAAAGTGATTTTATTTTAAATACATTTGGGGGCTATTAGATGATTTTTAGCAGGAGATTGAAATCATCTGAACTGTATTTTAAACATTTCACTCCAGGTGCTGTGTGGAAAATAGAGCATAGGTGGAGTAAGGGAAGATACAGCAATCCAGTTAGCAGACTGTGGCACTTTTTCAGGACACAGGCATTGGTGGCTGGACCAGCATGGAAGCAGAGGTGAGCAGTTACTGGTTCTAAACTATATTTTGATATATTGATTGTACAGCTGATAGAATTTGCTGATTGATTAAATATAGTGATGGGTGGTGAGATGATAGAAAGGTAGGAGTTAAGAATGACTCCAAGGTTTTGGAGCAGATAAACGGAGTAAATCTTGTTCTCCAGTTCCTAAAGGAGGCACACTTCAGAGGTTGGGGAGTGAATCAGAGTTCTGTTTTGTATAAGTTGTCCATTAGACATTCAGATGGAGATGTTGAATGTGGCTGCATTTATGAAATTGTTGCTCAAGGAAGAATCCAAAAAACAGATGTATATTTCCATGTCGTCAATGTACAGTTGCTATATAAAGTCATGGACTTGACAACTCATCTTTGACATGATTTTAGAATAGAAAAGTAGAAGAAGAGGGACAGAACTGTTCTCAAGGTGAGATGAAGAGAACAGAGATCACTGGAGATGTTGGAGGAGTGACCACTGAAATAAGGAATCTTAATAGTTATAACTGAAATAGAATGATTATTACTGGTTGGAACTCTCCTGAGATACATAAGAAATGACAAGTTACAGAATCAAAATGTACATTTTATGTACCTGGACTTTGTGTCCTAGTTTTTCAGTTTCATAGAGAGAGATGGTGTATATTTCTCCTCTTTGCAATGAAAATGATATATTCTTTCCTCTGAGAGTGACTGAATCATTAATTACAAAAGTAGTAGTATAAGTAGTAGCATGCCATTATTAGATAGTTAAATCTTATTTAAACTTTGGATCTTGTGTGCAGAGTAAAGTGTAGGAGGTACCAAGGGTAGACTGGGGAAGACCAGGTCTTCCTAAAAATTTAGGAAGGTATTGCAGTGTTCTGGCAGAATAAGTGGTGGCTTGGGCTAGTGTAATGTTGTTGTTATGTGCCGTCGAGTCGGACCTGACTCATAGCGACCCCTCCTTGGGTTATTGAGGCAGGATCACTACAGAAGTAGATTGCCAGACCTTCCTTCTGAGGAGTGGTTGGTGGGTTTGAACCGCCAGCCTTCTGGTTAGCAGTCAAGTGCCTTAGGCACTATGCTACCAGAGCTCCCATAGAATATCCTAAAAGGTTATAACTCAGCTGTACTAACCAACCAGGAACCAAAACGATTTTTTTTTTCTAATACAAATTGGATGTGGTAACGTTAGCACCAAAAGGGGTTCCTTTAACACAGATCTTAATAAACTATCAGTATTTCTTGAAGAGAATAAATTGTATGTATCTAATAAAAGGGTTATCTTAAAAATGCTTACCTGCTGTACTGTGTATTTACTTATTTTCTAAAGTTACAGCTCTATCCTTTTCTCCTGGAAAAATAAGAGGCACCCTTCTTCAGGAAAGGCTCTTAAAAAGACTGTTTTCATTCTGATCTAGGAATGCTTTCCTTGTGTCACTTGTTTCAGCGACCCATGACAGTGTTGCATTGATTTCTGCCCTGCTGACTTCCTTACATCACTGGAGATGCAGTCCTGGCTCTTTTACAATTGTTCAAATTTTAGTCTTCAGAATATCTTAATTGGATTTCTATTGCTGTAGTTAATTCTCTTATTTTCTGTTGTACGTTAGTGAAACATATTCAACAAAAATGTCACTGCATTCCACTTATCGAAATATTTGCTAGAGTTGGTAGGGATTATATAGGAAACCTCCAAGGAATTAAATGAGAAAGGCTACCTTTGTGATAGACAGGGATAGCATAGAGCCTGGCATAGAGTTAATTCTCAGTAATATTGTGTATATATTTGGTGAAACGTAACTGAGCTCATCATCCCACTGTAAAGATGCAGATCCCTCTTCTTTCTAAACTCACTCAGAAGACAGAGAAATAGCTAAAATGTAAAGTCATGAAGTGACCTACTTCATTGTTTCTCTTTGGTAGCCATAGAAAGATATGAGATCAAGCCATTGTTGTTGTTGTTAAATGCCATCGAGTTGGCTCTGACTCATAGGATCCTGTGTACAACAGAATAAAACACGGCCTGGTCCTGTGCCAGCTTGTATTTACTGTACCTGAGCCCATCGTTGCAGCCACTATGTCAATCTGTGTGATAGAGGGCCTTCCCCTTTTTTATTGACCCTCTACTTTACCCAGCATGATATCCTTCTCCAGTGAATGATCCCTTCTGACAACATGACCAAACCAGGTGAGATGAAGTCTGGCCATTCTCGTTTCCAAGGAGCATTCTGGCTGTACTTCTTCCATGACAGATTTGTTGGTTCTTCTGGCAAGTCCATGGTACTTTTGGTATTCATCACCAACACCACAACTCAAAAGCATCAACTCTTCTTCGGTTTTCCTTATGCATTGTCCAGCTCTCACATGAATATGAGGTGATTGAAAACACCATGGCTTGGGTTAGGCTCAACTTAATCTTCAAGGAGGCATCTTTGCTCTTCAACACTTGAAAGAGGTCTTTTGCAGCAGATTTGCACACTGCAATATGCTGTATGATTTGTTATCTGCTGCTTCCATGGGTGTTGATTGTGGAAACAAGTAGTAAGAAATCTTTGACAACTTCAATCTTTTCTCCATCTATCAAGATGCTGCTTTTTGGTCCAGTTGTGAGGATTTTTGTTTTCTTTATGTTGAGGTGTAATCCATACTGAAAACTGTAGTTTTTAACCTTTGTCAGTAAGTGCTTCAAGTCATCTTCACTTTCAACAAGCAAAGTTGTGTCATCTGCATATTGCAGGTTGTAAATGAGTCTTCCTCCAATCCTGATGCCATGTTCTTCTTCATATAGTCTGGCTTCTCTCATAATTTGCTCATCTTATAGTTTGAATAAGTATGGTGAAAGGATACAACCATGACACACTTCCTTCCTGATTTTAAACCATGCAATATCCCCTTGTTCTGTTCAAATGACAGCCTCCTGGCCTGTGTACAGGTTCCTCATAAGCATAATTAAGTGTTCTGGAATTCCATTCTTCACAATGTTATCCATAATTTGTTATGGTCTACACAATCGAATGCTTATGCATAATCAATAAAACACAAGTAAGCATCTTTCTGGTATTCTTTGCTTTGAACCAAGATCCATTGACATCAACAATGATAATCCCTCTTGCCACATCCTCTTCTGAATCCAGTTTGCATTTCTGGAAGTTCTCGGTCAGTATAGTGCTGCAACCATGTTTGAATTATCTTCAGCAAGATTTTACTTCATGTGATTTTAATGATATTGTTCGATAGTTTCTACATTCTTTGGGATCACCTTTCATTGGAATGGGAACAGATATGGATCTCTTCCAGTCAGTTGGCCAAGTAGCTTTCTTCCAAATTTCTTGGCATAGATGAGTGCAAAAACGGCAAGGAGGCCACATGTTCTGACCTCCTCTAATCCCACAAGAGGAAGACAGGATTACCAGCAGTAACCCAAGGCCTACTCCTACAAGGCCAGACATGCTGCTTCCCTCCAGCCCTTTCACCAACTGTCCCTCCCAAAGCACCCACCACCTCTCTCCTGGGTTCGATAATTCACTGCAGTGGCCACACAGAACTCACAGATTATGGGGTTTATTAGGGAAGTACTAGGCTACAATTCTAGCTCAGGAAAAACGCTCAGTCTCTCTCCCAGCCCACTGTCCCTCAGCCAACAGTCTCTCACAGTCTCTTTCCCAGCAGTGCTGGTCCCTCGGTGTCTCACTCAGCAATGCGTGTCTCTTGCGTCTCTTTCCCAGAAGTACGTCTCTTGTTCAGGAGCGCATGTCTCTTTCAGCAGCACATCTTCCTCAACCAACAGTCAGAGAGAGAGTTCTGCCTCTAGGAGGCCTCCTTTTGAGCCTGAGAGGGTGGTCAAACTAGCCAATTATAGCATTAGAATTCTAAGCACCTGAGAGAGAGTGGGCACCTCCCAGAACATTGTTTTGTGCCACTCCCAACAGAAATACTCCAGGTGGACCCCTTCAGCAATCAGGAGCTCCTCAGTTGCTCATAGCAAATCCCACCTTGGAGTTTACAAAGACTTATGGGTAGAAAAGCCACACAAAGTAATTTACTACACCGCAATGAGTGAGTGCCTCCAGCATGACATCTGTCTGTTGAAATATCTCAATGGGTATTCCGTCAACTCCAGAGCTTTGTTCTTCACCAATTCCTTCAGTGCAGCTTCAACTTCTTTTCTCAGTACCATTGGTTCTAGATCATGTTCTGCCTACTGAAATGGATGAACATCAACCAATTCTTTTTGGTATAGTAACTCTCTGTATTCCTTCCATCTTCTTTTGATGCTTCTTGCATCATTCAATAGTTTTCCCATGTTGTTGTTGTTGTTATGTGCCTTTGAGTCAGCCTCAACTCATTGCAACCTCTCCTTGGGTTTCCGAGGCAGTATCACAATGGAAGTAGATTGCTTTGCCTATAGTATTGCAACTCGAGGCTTAATTTTTTTCTCAGTTCTTTCAGTTTGAGAAATGCTGAGAGTGTCCTTCCCTTTTGATTTTCTAACTCCAAGTCTTTGTACATTTCATGATAATAATTGATTTTGTCTTCTCAAGCTGCCCTTTGAAATCTGTTCAGCTCTTTTATCTTGTCATTTCTTCCATTTGTTTTAGCTACTCTCCATTCAAGGGCAAGTTTCAGAGTCACATCTGATGTCCATTTTGGTCTTTTCTTCCTTTCTTGGCTTTTTTAATATCTTTTGCTTTCTTCATGGATGATGTTCTTCATGTCATCCTGCAGTTCCTCTGGTTTTTGGTCACTGGTGTTCAATGCATCAAATCTACTTTTTAGGTGGTTTTTAAATTCAGGTGGGATGTAATCAAGGTCATATTTTGGCTCTTGTGAACTTGTTTTAATTGTCTTTAGCATCAACTTGAACTTGCTCATAAGCAGTTGATGGTCTGTTCCACTGTCAACTCCTAGACTTGTTTTGCCTGAAGATATTGAGCCTCTTGCTACAGATGTAGTTGATCTGATTTTTGTGTACTCCATCTGGTGAAGTCCATGAGTATAGCCCCTGCTTATGTTGTTTGAAAAAGTTGTTTGTAAATAAGTTTGAAAAACTTATTTACAATGAATAAGTCATTGGTCTTGCAAAATTCTATCATGTGATCTCCAGTGTTATTTCTATCACCAAGGTTATATTTTCCAATTACTGGTGATTCTTCTTTGTTTCCAATTTTTGCATTCCAATCACTAGTGACAATCATCGCAACTTGATTTCATATTTGCTCAATTTCAGACTGCAGAAGTTGGTAAAAATCTTTAATTTCCTTGTCCTTGGCTTTGGTGATTGGTGTGTAAATTTGAATAATGGCAATATTAACTGGTCTTCCTTGTAGGCATATGGATATTATCCTATAACTGACAGCATTGAAACATTCTTTGTGACAATGAATGCCACACCATCCCTCTTCAATTTGCTGTTCCCGGCATAGCAGATCATATGATTGTTTGATTCAAAATGGCCAAAATCAGTCCATTTCAGCTCACTAATGCCTAGGAAGTCAATGTTTATGTGTTCCATTTCATTTTTGACAACTTCCAATTTTCCTAGATTCATAGTTGGTACGTTCCATGTTACAGTGATTAATGGATGTTTGAAGCTGCTTCTTCTCATTTTGAGAGGTGCCACATCAGCCAGTGGTGGTCCCAAAAGCTTTACTCTATCCACATCATTAAGATTGGCTCAGTTCTGACGAGGCAGCTCTTCCCCAGTCATATTTTGAGTGCTTTCCAACCAGAGGGGCTCATCTTCCAGCACTACATCAGAGAATGTTTCAGGGCTGTTCACAAAATTTCCAATAATATATCAGACCATGTTTCACTGGAATAGATAGGGTTGTCACTGGCCAATTCTTTGAGAAGTGGATGGCCCCTTCTTTCTTCCAAGTTTGTCTTAGTTTAGAGGCTCCTCTGAAACCTGTGCACCATGGGTGACCATGCTAGTATTTGAAATACTGGTGGCATAGCTTTCAGCCTCACAGAAACATACAAGCCACCACAGTATGACAAACTGACAGATGAGTGGTACATCAAGCCATTAGATAATTGACATACTGATCAAAACGTTAGTCTCTTTTTATTTGTATTATTCTGGATAATTCTTCACTTTCAAGGGAATTACCAGGTTGGGCAATCCTACTTCCGTAGTGATACTGCCTCAGAAACCCAAGGAGGGGTTGCTATGAGTCGGGGCTGACTCGACGGCAAATAACAACAACAACCTAGTGACTTGTTCAGTATCAAACATCACACTTGTGAAAAATCAATGCATGCAAATCTGGTTTCAGC
>NW_006921698.1:5213549-5215260 GCF_000298275.1 Orycteropus afer afer | reverse complement strand
ATATAATCATATATATCAGTATATATGATTATATAATCATATATATCAGTATATGATTATATAATCACATATATCAGTATATATGATTATATACTTAAAATTCCTTTTTGACTTTAAAAACCATAGGAACAATTTTAAGGCAAAAGTAAACTAGAAAGCTAGTTGCAAAATATATGAAAATATTCCTAATATAAGAATATTAGAGACTACATGACAAAATTTTAAAAATTTTCTCAATAAAAATGGGAAATTCTTAAATAAATAGGAATACCAAAACCAAACCCACTGCCATCAATTGATTCTGACTCACAGCCAGAGTAGAACTGCTCCTATAGGGTTTCCAAGGCTGTAAATCTTTATGGAAGCAGACTACCTCATTTTACTCTTGTAGAGCAGCTGGTGAGTTTAAACCACCAAGGTTTTGATTAGAAACCCAATGCCATTACCAAAGTGCCATCAGAACTGCTCTCGAAAAGCCAATAAATATATAGAAGATGTTCAACCTCCATGGAAAGCAAACATTAAATAATAATTCAAATAATAAAAAATCATCAATATGACAAAATTATACACACAGACACACATATAACATTTTGGAGGAATCATGAGAAGGCTTTGTGGCTGGAGTGGAATGAACTAGGGGAAGACTGGTGGGACATTAGGTAGAGAGACAGAATAAGCCTGGGATTGGGTCATTTGGGGAGGTGTCTAAGCATGAAGAGTAATTTAGACTTTATTTTAGATGTGCAAGGGAGTTATTTGAGTGCTCTGAGCAAATTAATATTTTAGAAAGATCACACTAGTTACTTTGTATAAAATGGACTGTCCTGGGGAAACAGTGGTTAGCGGGGTAACGGATTATTTAAGCAGTTGTCCTCTTGTCCATGCATTTTTTTTTTCCAAATTGCTTACAATGGAGAGATATTTCTTTATATGAAATAAACTTGTTAATTTTTAATGAAGGTTTTGGGGCTTGAGATAACAACTAGGCATATAAAGGACTTGTTGTTTTCACCATTTCCCCAACTTTTAAAGGGACTTGATTTTGTGTACACCTAAGAGCTCCTTGTTTCTGTTTTGTTTTTGTTTCTGTTTGTAACCAACTCTTAAAGTTATTTCTAGTGAAGTATCCTTTGTCAGGCCTAGACAGCAGTTTATTTTTTTATTTTCCATTTTAGAGACTCGGGTCTGTCATTACACAAGGGAATCTTCACATACACTGCCAAAAACATAACACTTTTCATCCCCGTCTCCCTTGGATTTGTTTTCAAGACCCTAATACAACAAATGTAACTGTTGTCAAACCACCTTCTTTCCATTGTGAAGTTTATGCTTCAGTCAATATAAACAAGCTCTTGTTGATTTTCCAAAGCAGTAGAAGCTAGGATAGTTACTACTGAAAAATAACACATTGGAGCTACTATATCATTATCTACTGACTGACTGGCTGGGGGGGAGACTTACTATGGCAAAGAAACATGGCATGTAACATAGATGGGATTCTTCTTCCTTTACACCACGTTGCTTGTGAGGAGGACAGATGGCAGTACTTGGTTGCTACTTGAAGCATGTAGTTCATGAGGGGTGATGTGAGACATTATCACGTAGGAATTTACATCGTGAAGAGAGTGTCTTTCTCATTTTCATTTTTATGAATAGCTACTTCACATCTGACACCGATACCCTAACCAGAATTCTTTTTTTTTTTTTT
>NW_006921698.1:5209824-5212740 GCF_000298275.1 Orycteropus afer afer | reverse complement strand
AACCTTGCCCCTTGTCAGCTCTACTATACACCTGGGAATTCTGATCATTCACATAAACTTATAGGACCATCTAACCAGAATTCTTAGTATCAAATAAAAAAATAATGTTTGAAAAACGTCTTTAGTACAGTCTTCTCTTTTGAATTAAGTATGTGTTTAAAAATCAAAAAGGTAAATGAATAACAAGCAAATAAAATGCTATGATCTCAAACATTTTAAATACACATTAGATGTAGTTTTAAATACATGTAACAGTATTATACTGTATATTGATGTGTTTTTTAGAATATTGATAGATAGTCAGCAGTTGTTTAAGTTCAGATGAAATATAAAGGATTTTTGAGAAGACCTCTCTGTTTAACCACCGTTTTCCATGAAAGATGCTGGAGTTTGCTTTGGCTTACTCCTCGGAGAGAGAGGAACAGAGCATAGGAGGACTCTAAGCCAGGTGCTGTTGAACTGATTCCAACTCATAGTAACCCTAAAGGGTAGAATAGAGCTGCATGTTAGGGTTTCCAAGGCTTTTTATGGAAAGCAGACTGCCACATCTTTCTCCCTTGGAGAGACTTGTGGATTCAAACTGCCCACCTTTTGGTTAGCAGCTTAGTGCTTAACCACTTTACTACCATTGCTCCTTAGGAAGACTCTACGTAGGTAACATAGACAGCTAATTCATCCCATTCTGTGCCTTCCTCTTTAGAGCATAAAACAAAGTGTTTAGAGCAGTGGAACTGTGTGTTGTAACTTAGAAACTGATATGCCCTTCCCAACATTACCTCAGTCTGCAAGTTGACAAATGACATCTAATATTAGATTTGATATTTCCTGAGCATGTATTACATACCAGGCAAAGTGCTAATAATGCAAAATGTGTTATTGCATTTAATCTTTATGATAACCTATGTAGGAAGAATTATTATTACCCCGATAGTCCATTCCCATTGAAATGACTCAGAATCATAGAGACCCTATAAAACAGAGTAGAACTGCCCATAGGATTTCCAAGGCTGTAATCTTTACGGAAGCACAGACTGCCACATCTTTCTCCTGCATAGAACCTGGTAGGTTCAAACTGCCAACTTTCATTTAATAGCTGAGTACTTGACCACTGCACCACCAAATTGAAACCAGAGAAGTTAAATTTTTCAAGGTTGTACAACTGAGAGATGACAGAATTGGAATTGAAACCCAGGCAATCTGTCTTCACATTCTATGTTTTCAGACTCTTCTATTTGGTCTAACAGTTTCCACATGCAATATTCTTGGGAGTATAATGTTTGAATTTATACAATTCACTCATACATCATATGCAGTAATTGCTCTATCAAAGTCAATGCCATATAATGGCATTATTTAAGGCTTTTCTAGAACACTAATTGCACAGGCAAGATTTATTGATATGCTTCGTAAAAAGTCAAATCAGCTACATAATTGTTCTTCATCAGTGAAGATGTTTCTTAATATGCATACCTCCCTCATTTGTTTGTTTTAAAGAAAAGGCTGTCCTAAAAGGACTTCTGTCTTCAAATGCTTTACATGATATTTCGACTCTCTGAGCCACTCTGTAAATGGAGCTAAGACATTTTCCTCAAGATTCATTTTTGCTCTTTCCCTTGAACATTGAATAAGCATCTATTATTGTCTCTGTAGTTTAGGAACCCAGCTATGCATACAACCACATGTTCTCTGAATGTACCCTAAACACACAAAGGCCCATTAGGCTCATGTATTATGTTCAGATGGATAATTAGAGTAATCAAAATTTACTCACAGCCTCTGCACAATAATTTTTGACCGAAGCTACTAGCAATTGAATATTTCTATTTAGACCTAGAGAGAACATGAACTTATCACCAGTGGCAGCTCTTGCTGCAAAGAAAGACTTTGCTCTTGTGCGTGTTTACAATTTATCACATGTCCAGGTAGAGCTGCTGTATGAGCCATGATAATAACTCTGAGAAATTTGCTTATCCATTTGAAGGGAGCAATCCTGCTATTAGTTTATAAATTTATTTTAACTTCTATTGACAAAAATTAAAATGGGAATCTTGCTGTCTATTGATTTTGTCAGTAGTAGATTTTTTTTTCTATCTAGAATTCATTTTTAAAGACTTTATTTTATTAAACTAAATACTGTCAGTTAACTAAAGTCGGCGTTTATAGACTCAGAAGAGCAGGATCTAACATAAATTAATCATGACTTAATTGACTGAACTAATTCAACTTCCCTCCAGTCCACTGCACAACAATATTTCTATCTTTTCAGTGAAGGTTAAATGGTACATTGCTCTAGCAGTATCAACTTTTACATTTTTAGCACCAAATTTTTACTAAAAGCCAAAGTTTTAATATTCTTGGAATTGTCTACAAATGTCTTCATAGTCGGAAAGACTAAATTAATTGATCCTAAATAAAACACACATTTTCCTTGTTGTTAGGTGCTGTTGGGCTGGTTGCAACTCACCGTGACACTATGTACAATGGAATGAAACACGGCCCGTCCTGCACGATTCTGACAATCCTTACCATGTTTGAACCCATTGTTGCAGCCACTGTCAGTGCATCTCACTGAAGGTCTTCCTTCTTTTTACTGACCTGCTACTTTACCAAGCGTGATGTTTTGCTACAGGGACTAGTACTTCCTGATAACATGTCCAAAGAACGAGATGAAAGCTTGCCATCTTCACATCTAAGGAGCATTCTTGCTGTACTTATTCTAAACAAATTTGTTTGTTCTTCTGGCCTTCCGTGGTATATTCAATATTCTTTGCTAACACTGTAATTCAAATGCATCAATACTTCTTCAGTCTTCCTTAATCATTGCCCAGATTTCACATAATGTCAGGTAGTTGAATATATCATGACTCTGATCAAGTACACCTTAGTCCTCAAACAGACAGCTGTGCTTTTTTTTTT
>NW_006921698.1:5162829-5190481 GCF_000298275.1 Orycteropus afer afer | reverse complement strand
GAGGTTTTTAATGAGTCTTCCTCATTCTTCTTCATATAGTCTAGCTTCTCAGATTATTTGCTCAGCATACAGTTTGAATAAGTATGGTGAAAGGATACAACCCTAATACACACCTTTCCTAATTTTAACCCATGCAGTATCCCACTGTTCTGCATGAACACAATTAAGTGTTCTAAAATTCCCATTCTTCGCAATGTTATAATTTGTTGTGATCCACACAGTCAAATGCTTTTTCATAGTTATTAAAACACAGGTAAACATCTTTCTGGTATTTTCTAGTTTCCCTTAAGATGAATCTGACATCAGTAATGATATCACTCATTCCACATTCTCTTCTGATTCTGGTTTGAATTTTTTGACAGTCCCTGTTGATGGACTACTGTAACCATTTTTGAATGATCTTTAGCAAATTTTACTTGGGTGTTATATTAATTATATTGTTCAGTGATTTCTGCATTCTATTGGATCACCTCTCTTTGGAATGGGCAGAAACGTGGATCTCTTCTGGTTGGTTGACCAGGTAGCTGTCTTCCAAATTTCTTGGCACAGATGAGTAAGTGCTTCAGTATTGCAACCATTTGTTGAAATATCTCAATTTGTGTTCCATCAATTCCTGGAACCTTGTTTTTCTCTAATGCCTTCAATCCAACTTTTATTTCTTCTTTCAGTACTGTTGGCTCTTGATCATATGCTACCTCCTGAAATGGTTGCACACTGACCGATTCTTTTTGGTACAGTTATTTATGTCTTCCTTCCATCTTTCTTTGATGCTTCCTGCATTGTTCAGTATCTTTTCCAAAATACTTGCAGCATTGCATCTTTAGGTTTGAATTTTTTCACGCTTTCAGATTGAGAAATGCCTGCCATGTTTTTCCCTTTTGTTTTACTAACTCCAGGTCTTTGCAAATTTAATTATCCTATTTTACTCCATCTTCTCGAGCCAGCATTTGAATTCTTTTGTTCATCTTGTCATCATTTCTTCATTTGCTTTAATGACTCTACATGCAAAAGCAAAGTTCAGAGTCTCTTCTGACATCCATTTTGGTCTTTCTTTCTTTTCATTTATTGATGCTTTGACTTCATGTATGATGTTCTAATGTTATCCCAGAACTCCTTTGGTCTTCATCAGTGTTCAATACTTCAAATCTATTCTTGAGATGGTTTCTAAATTCAGGTGGCATATACTTCAGGTTGTACATTGGCTGTTGTGGACTTGGTTTAATTTTCTTCAGCTTGAATATGAACATTTGACTGTCTCTTCTGCAACCAGCTGTTGATGTTTTTCTGACTGATCATATTGACCTTCTCCATCATCTCTTTCCACATTCATAATCAATTTGATGCCTGTGTATTATATGAAGTGAGATCCACATGTATAGTCACTGTTTATGTTGTTGAAAAAAGGTATTAGTAATCAATAAGTCATTGGTGTTGCAAAATTTTATCATGCAATCTCTGGCATTGTTTCTATCATCAAGGCTATTGTGGTAGTTAAAGTTGTGTGTTAACTTGGCTGGGGAGTGTCTTGAATGCTATAAGCTGAATGCAGTTATTTGCCATGATCAGATTGTAATCATCTCCATGGTGGAATCTGGTGTGAGCAGCTAAGTAGTTGCCTTCAGGTTGTGTCCTGCGTCCAGTATATATGGAGGAGTTTTAAGGATAATCTTGGATTTTTGGCACATCTGGATCCTGTGTTTGACTGAGTCTTCGTCTCAGTAGCTTGCAGTATTTCCCTGCTGATCTTGGGACTATGCCATTTTACCTGTTGATCTTAGGTTAGTCAGCCTCAGCAGCCAGCAGCTGAGTCAGCAAAAGCCTCCAGTTGTAGCAGGCCTGGAACAAGAGGTAGGTAGTCAAGGACCTTCACCTAGCCCATAGAGGTGGCACTTTGAACTTGGACTTCTAGGCTTCTAAACTGTAAGGGAATAAATTCCTATTTGTTGAAGCCATCTACTTGTGTTATTTCTGTTATAGCAACACTAGAGAACCAAGACACATGTGAAAGTAAAGATGACCTTAGTGTAGCACTAGAGCACCAAGACAGCCATATTTTCCTGCTTCTGATCCTTCTTCATTTCTAAGTTTTCACATTTCACTCACCATTAAATATCAATGCATCTTGATTGCATATTTGTTCAATTTCAAATTGTAGAAGTTGGTTAACATTTTCAATTTCTTCATCTTTAGCACTGGCGGTTGGTGCATAAATTTGAACAATAATCATATTAACTGGTTTTCCTTGTAGCTGTGTGGATATGATCACATCAGTGACAGTGTTGTATTTCAGGGTAGATATTGAAATGTTCTTTTTGACAAATAGTGTGACATATTCCTCTTCAGTTTTCATTCCCGGCATAATAGGCCATATGATTTATTCATTTATCAATTACTTCTCTTGTTGATTCTATGCATGGCCTACTATTTTTATTTGGTATACTTTTAAGTGTATACACACCAACACACACATCCCAATAACAACAAAAAGTAAGCTTAATGGCGATTTATATCTGTTTTTCTTTCAACCAAAGAGAATTTTAAAAGTGAATTGAATTCCTAATGCTTCTACTATATTGTGATAAAAAATCAAAAATCTTTCAGCAAAATTAACTAAATCATCATTCATAATAGCTTTCTCACCACATGATTAGGTTGAATAGCAAATAGTGATAAATATGAGGAGGAAATCGTCAGGAAAACTTACTTCTTTGTCTTAAGTTTCCTGAGTATATTCAAGAACCCTGGAGCTAGGCAATGTAATAAGCTAAAACCAAACTGTTGCAGTCGAGTCAATTCTGGCTTATGACAACCTCATGTTTTATAGAGTCAAACTGCTCCTTAGTGTTTTCTTGTCTGAAATCATAATGGAAGCAGATTACCAGGTCTTTCTTTCACAGTACCTCTGGTTAGATTTGAGCCAACAAACTTTAGGTTAGTATGTAAAAGTGAACTGCTAGAGTACCTTGGTACTCTACCTAGGTACCTCTCATTAGGATGTGAAAATACAAAACACAGAAGATTTTAATATTTCTGTCTTTTATATACTTATCCTTGAAAATTACTCATTAAAATTTATAACAACTTTAAAGCTAAAACATTCAGTCTTATGCAGCTAGGAGAGAACTATGTAAAAAAAAAAAAAAAAAAAAAAAAAAAAAAACTGAATTTGATGTTATCTTTTTTTTCCTTTTTCCTAAATCAGTACTGCATGCCCTGGAGTAGCAGGGGCAGAAAAGAATAAAGAAATAATTTTGTTTCGAATGGCTATGCAAGCACTGAAATTCATGAAAAGTTTTTTGTTTGGTTTGGCTTATTTTTGTTTTATTGTGTTTGTTTATTTATTTTTGTTTTGTTTTGTCTAATTTTGTTTTTGTTTTGCATGTTTTATTTTAATTATTTATTTTTGTTGATTTATTGGTTTGTTTAGTTCTAACAGCCTTTTTCCAGAAATAATAGTAACTCTTCTCTTAAGATTTAAATACAACTGAGGGTTACTAGACTGCTATGTGTTTGGGTATATAATTGATTCTCAGTAACCATGAATGTAAGCAATAAAACATCAAATGACAATAGGTTTGAGGGTAGTCTCATCCTCAAAATTCAAGGAATAAAGACCAGTATGATACAAGCAATGTTCAAACTTTAGTGAGGATTCCTTTAAATATATCATAGTATGTTTAATGTAGTCTGTTAAGAATATTGCATAATATAGAAGAAAGAGAGAAATATGCATAGTGAGATAATACAAATTCTAGCTTTTTCCTACTACTTTCCAGGTCCATCTGGGCAACCTACCCTATCTAGGCCTTTTTTTTTTTTTTTTTGACAGTAAAGTGGAATTTTTTGTACCTTAAATGATGGCAATGGTAAAATGAAATAACATTCAAAAGCTCTTTATAAATGGGAAAATCACCTAATTGTGAAGTGTTCCTATTTTGCTTTTGAATAATAACAAACTCTTAATTTCAGGCATATATCAGTTATAAAATTACCCTTTCAGAGATGTGTCTGATTTGATTTTAGTGAACAAACACAACCTTGCCATTTGTGAATTGGCAGATTTCTTATGAATTTTGGGCCAAAGATTTTATCCATGTATGTTATAGGTTAGTGGCATGTCAGACCTAACACCTAAATTAGTAAAACCATGATCACTAAGTTAGTACATGTAGGAAATTTATGGAGGGGACATTGTTAAATATGTCCCTAACTTCTCCTCTCCTCTCCTTTTTTTTTGGGGGGGGGAGGGGGATAGTTTTGCTTAGCCTTAAGCATTGAAACTCTGAAGATTCAAAGGAGAGAAGTCAGACTGACACTACTGACAATTTACTGATTCTTACTGGACCAAGATTTCTGCTCTCACTGTAGCAATTTTCTTCTGATTTCCCAAGACCATTGATGGAGCTCTGGAAAAGGTAGGGAGACGTGATTGATGAGGCAGTGGGATGGTGCCTTCTTTAAATTGTTCCTTGAGACAGAATTCTTTAGGCATCATGTTTAATGTTTTTTTCACACTTAATTTCATTTCACATAATTTAAAGTTCTCAGTACTTAGTAAGATAATAGAAAGTTTAATGTTGAGAAGTCAATATGATAGTCCATGTGTATTCAGATATTTAGATGATGTTGTTGTTGTCGTCTCTGACTCATAGTGACCTTATGTACAACTGAATAAACACTGTCTGGTCTTGTGCCAGCCTCATGATCCTTGCTATACCTGAGCCCATCATTGTAGCCACTGTGTCAATCCATCTTTTTGTGGGCCTTCCCCTTTTTTGTTGACCCTCCCCTTAACCAAGCATGATATCTTTCTTCAGGGATTGGTCCCTTCTGACAATATGACCAAAGTAGGTGAGGCGAAGTCTGGCCATTTTCGCTTCCAAGGAGCACTAGGGCTCTGTTTTTCCAGGTTTGTAGTTCTTTTAGCAGTCCATGATACTTTCTTCCAGATTTGTTAGTTCTTTTAGCAGTTCATGGTAGTTTTAGTATTTCTCACTAACACAACAACTCAAAAGCATGAACTTTTCTTCAGTCTTCCTTATTCATTGTTCAGCTCTCACATGCATATGAGACAATTGAAAACACCGTGGCTTGGGTTTGGTGCACCTTAGTCTTTAAGGAGACATCTTTGTTTTTTAGCACTTGACAGGTCTTTTGCAGCAAATTTGCTCAATGCAACATGTTGTCTGATGTCTTGACTGCTTCTTTCACTGGTGTTGATTGTAGAAGCAAGTAGTATGAAGTATTTGACAATCTGTTCTCCATTTATCATGATGCTACTTGATGGTCCATTTGTGAGGATTTTTGTTTTCTTTATGTTGAGGTATAATCCATACTGTGGGAGATCTGGTAGCATAGTGCCTAAGGCACTTGACTGTTAACCAGAAGGCTATCAGTTCAAACCCACCAGCCACTCCTCGGAAGAAAGGTTGGGCAATCTACTTCCGTAGTGATACTGCCTTGGAAACCCAAGGAGGGGTCACTATGAGTTGGGTCCGACTTGATGGCACATAGAAGCAACAATCCATATTGCAGACTGTGTTCTTCAATCTTCATCAGTAAGTGCTTCATGTCATCCTCACTTTCAGCAAGCAAAGCTGTGTCATCTGCATATCACAGATTGTTGATGTGTCTTCCTCCAATCCTAATGTCATATTCTTATCCATATAATTCAGCTCCTTGGTTTATTTGTTAAGCATACAGATTAAATAAGTATGGTGAAAGGATAAAACCCTGAGGCACTCCCTTCCTGATTTTAAACCATGCAGCATCCCCTTGTTCTGTTTGAATAATAGCCTCCTGTTCCTCATGAGTACAGTTAAGTTTTCTAGAATTCCTGTTCTTCTCAATGCTATCCATAATTTGTTATGTTCCACACAATCTAATGCTTTTGCCAAGTCAATAAAATACAAGTAAATATGTTTCTGGTATCCTTTGCTTTCAGCCAAGATCCATCTGACATCAGCAGTGATATCCCTTGTTCCACATCCTCTTCTGACTACATTTCTAGAAGTTCTCTGGCAATATACTGCTTCAACTGTCTTTGAATTATCTTCAGCGAGATTTTACTTATATATTATATTAATGATATTGTTGGAAAATTTCCACATTCTGTGAGATCACCTTTCTTTGGAATGGGTACAAATATGGATCTCTTCCCATCAGTTGGCTGAATCTCTTGGCATAGCCAAGTGTGTGCCTGCAGCACAGCATCTGTTTATTGAAACATCTCCATGGGTATTCTGTCAATTTCTGGAGCCTTGTTCTTTGCCAATTCCTTTAGTGCAGCTTTGACTTCTTCCCTCAATGACATTAGTTCTTGATCATATGCCACCTCCTGAAATGGATCAACATTGACCAGCTCTTTTTGGTACAGTGACTCCACGTATTTCTTCTATTTTCTTTTCATGTTTCCTGCATCATTCAATATTTTGCCCATAGAATCTTTCAGTATTGCAACTAGAAGTTTACATTTTTTCTTCAGTTCTTTCAGCTTGAGAAATGCTGAATGTGTTCTTCCTTTTTGGTTTTCTAACTCCAGGTCATTGCACATTTCATTACAATAATTGACTTTGTTGTCTCAATCTGCTCTTTGAAATCTTCTGTTCAGCTCTTTTATCTGGTCATTGCTTCCATTTGATTTAGCTACTCTCCATTCAAGGGCAAGTTTCAGAGTCTCTTCTGACATCCATTTTGGTATTTTATTCCTTTCTTTTCTTTTTAGTGACCTCTTGCTTTCTTCATGGATGATGTTCTTGATGTCATCCATAATTTCTCTGGTTATTGGTCCTTAATGTTCAATGCATCAAATCTATTCTTAAGATGGTCTCTAAATTCAGGAGGGATATAATCAAATTCTGGAGTTCTGGTAGCATAGTGTCCAAGGCACTTGACTGCTAACCAGAAGCCTGGCGGTTCAAACCCACCAGCCACTCCTGGAAAGGAAGGTTGGGCAATCTACTTCTGTAGTGCTACCACCTCAGAAATTCAAGGAGGGGTTGCTATGATTTGGGTCTGACTCGAGGGCACATAACAACAACAACAACATAATAAAAGTCATATATGTTGACTCTCATGAACTTATTTTAACTGTCTTTAACTTGAACTTGCATATGAGCAGTTGATGATCTGTTCCACAGCCTTGTTTTGGCTGAAGATATTGAGCTTCTCCAGTGCCTCTTTCCACAGAGGTAGTTAATCTGATTCCTGTGTACTCCATCTGGCAAAGTCCACATGTGTAGCCATTGTTTGTGTTGTTGGAAAAAGGTATTTGCAATGAATAAGTCATCGGTCTTGCAAAATTCTATCATGCGATCTCTAGCATTATTTCTATCATCAAGGTTGTATTTTCCCATTACTGATGATTGTTCTTTGTTTCCAACTTTTGCATTCCAATCACCAGTGATAATCAACACAACTTGATTGCATGTTCAGTAAATTTCAGAATGCAGAAGTAGTAAACATTTTCAGTTTTCTCACCTTTGGCTTTGGTGGTTGGTGTATAGATTTGAATAATGGCAGTATTAACTGGTCTTCCTTGTAGGTGTATGGATATTATCCTATCACTGACAGCATGGTACTTCAGGATAGACCTTAAAATATTCTTTGTGATGGTGGGTGCCATGCCATTCCTCTTCAAGTTGTTATTCCTGGCATAGTAGTTGTCTACTATAGTGGTTGTCTGATTCAAAATGGCCAAAACCAGTCCTTTTCAGCTCACTAATGCCTAGGATATTGATCTTTATGCATTCCATTTCATTTTTACAACTTCCAATTTTCCTATATTCATACTTCGTACATTCCAGTTCCAATTATAAATAGACGTTGGCAGCTGTTTCTTACAATTTTGAGTTGTGCCAAAGCAGCAAAGGGAGGTCCTGAAAGCTTAACTCCATCTACATCTTTAAGGTCAGTTTTACTCTAAGGAGGCAGCTCTTCTCCAGTTGTATCTCAAGTAACCTCTGACCTGAGGGGCTCATCCGGCACTATGTCAGACAATGTTTCCAGGCTATTCATAAAGTTTTCCAGTAATATATCAGACAGTGTTTCACTGCTATTCATAAGGTTTTCACTGGCCAGTTATTTGAGAAGTGGATGGCCTCTTTCTTCTTCTGAGTCTGTCTTAGTCTAGAAGCCCCACTGAAAACCTGTCCACCATAGGTAACCCTGCTAGTATTTGAAACACCAGTGGCATAGCCTCCAGTCTCAAAGCAACATGCAAGGCCAGCACAGTGTGACAAACTGACAGACAATTCATCTTCCTTAGCTTTTCCAAAGGAGCTCTGGTAACATAGTGCCTAAGGCACTTGACTGCTAACTAGAAGGCTGGCGGTTCAAACCCATCAACCACTCCTCGGAAGGAAGATGGGGCAATCTATTTCCATAGTGATACTGCCTCAGAAACCCAAGGAGGGGTCACTATGAGTCGGGTCTGACTCGACGGCACACAACAACAACAACAACTAGCTTTTCCAAACCATTCCACTCGTTTCCTGATCTCCCTTAGCTGTTCCCTAATACCATTAGATCTACTAATATTTTAGTTTTTATTGTTTCTATTTGGTTTCCTGAAAAGTATTATATTAAAAGGTATTTATACCAGTGATACATATATTATTTGTTTTAGAGATAAGAAAGAGTACATTCCTTCTATCTTCTAGTGTTTTGAATATATGAAATATTCTGGGTTAAATATATTTAAAGTACTTTCTGTTTCTAACAGGAAATATGATATTTGATAATTGACATTAAGGAAATCTTTGTCTTAGGATTCTGTGACTCACATTTCAATTCACAATGTAGTTATTGTATGTATACAATTTGATTCCATTTGTTTTCCTGACTAAAATAAAATCAAACACAGAGAAACTACTACTACAGCAGTTTTTTTTTAAAAATAAATATAAATTTATGTGTGACAGTAACCATCTGTCGTGGTTAAGTTTGTGTGTCAACTTGGCTGGGCCTGGTTAAGTGGCTGGGAAGCTGAATATAATTATTCCCCATGATGATATTGGTAATTAACTCCATGGTGGAATCTATTAGAGCAGCTGAGTAGCTGCCTTAGGGATGTGGTCTGCTTCCTGTATATAAGGAGAAGCATTGGGGAATGGTCTGTAGTCTATGGCACACTTGAACCCTGCATGTAGCTGTGTCATTGTTCAGCAGCCTGCCATGCTCTGCTGACCTTGGGACTTGAATTAATGACCTACTGTGTGGTTTGGTAACATTGAGACTGTGCCATTTTATTTGTCTACCTTGGGCTTGTTAGCCTCATCAGCCAGTAGTAGTTGCCTGAGTGAAGAGAAGCCTCTAGCTTCAGTGGGCTGGGAGCAAGAGGCAGAGCTGAGGCCTAAGGTCGAGGAGCTTTCACACAGCCCATAGAGCCTAGTACTTTGAACTTGGACTTCTAGCTTCCTGAACTCTAAGACAGTAAACTCCTATTTGTTTAAGCCATCCCATTTGTGGTATTGTCAGAGTGGCACTAGGTAACCAAAACAGATTATGGTTACAAGAGTGGGGTGCTGCCCTGACAGATACCTAAAATGTAGAAGCAGGTGGAGTGTATATTTGACCCAAGACCCTGGCAGAGAGATCCCAGCATGCGGCGTGAGAGACAGCAGGAGCAGAGCTGAGAGACCAGCATGAGAGATGACAGTAGCAGAGCCTAGAGACCGCCATGAGACAGTGACAGCCTTACCAGCCCATGGAGGAGAAAGCAGATGCATTTGGGTAAGTGGCTTTCTGGTGGAGTGGGTTGCCTTCAGGCATTAATTGGTAGAAGAGACTGGCTTGAAATGGAGTAGCAGGTTAGCCGGCCCATGGAGCAAGAAAGCTGAGTGCTTTTTGGGCAGGAAGTTTTCTGGTGGAATGGGTTGCCTTTGGCATTAATCAGCAGAAGTGAAGAGACCAAGGAAATGGGAAGCAGAGCTGCCTCAGACTCAAAGGATAAGACCATGGCCTCTGGGGGTGGAACCACCATAGCACCCTAGGTTTCCAAGAGTTGGACATTCACCAACTTGGTTCTGGCATGTGGGGCTGCTCGTTCATGTGAGCCAGTGGGATGGAGCCATAGCTGCTACCCAAAAGAGAGGGGGCAGGGCTACCACGCCCAAGAGGTAGAGGAATGGGGCCCACCAGGCCAAAGGGGTGAGGTTGCCACTCAGAACTAGGGATGAGAGCCACCCAGTGAAGAAGATCTGTATAGACGCTAGCCTTTGAAGATCTGTACAGGTGCCAAGTTGCAAGGGGTGGAATTGTGGTGGTGAAGTTTGTGTGTCAACTTGGCTGGGCCTGGTTGAATGACTGGGCAGCTGAATGTAGTTATTCCTTAGGGATGTGGTCTGCTTCCTGTACAGAAGGAGAAGCCTTGGGGAACAGTCTCTAACCTATGGCAAGCTTGAACCCTGCATGTAGCCGTGTCATTGTGTAGCAGCCTGCCATGCTCTGCCAACCTTGGGACTTTCAATGGACTTGAATTAATGGTCTGCCATGTGGTTTGGTAACATCAGGACTGTGCCATTTTATTTGTCAACCTTGGGCTTATTAGCCTCAGCAGCCAGTAGCTGCATGAGTGAAGAGATGTCTCTAGCTTTGCTACTGCGGAAACAAGAGGCAGAGCTGAAGCCCAAGGTCGAGGAGCTTTCCCACAGCCCCTAGAGCCTGGCACTTTAAACTCAGACTT
Organism: Orycteropus afer afer; assembly: GCF_000298275.1. Taxonomy (NCBI): domain Eukaryota; kingdom Metazoa; phylum Chordata; class Mammalia; order Tubulidentata; family Orycteropodidae; genus Orycteropus; species Orycteropus afer. The sequence continues at coordinate 5,179,797 of NW_006921698.1, read as the reverse complement.
CTATCCTCCCAAAGTATAAGATAATAAACTCCTGTTATATGTGGTATTTTTTGTCAGAGCAGCACTAGGTAACCAAAACACCATCCAATTAAATACTGACTTTAATAAACTTCATGTATAGTATTCTCCCTAAGGAATATTTCATTACAAGGTTTGATTCTTTTATATGTCCATTTTGGTTATAGGTCATTAGTTGCTGATAGCAGTTATTATATTTTACAATTTTGGTTTTAACATTTCATTTCCCAAGAATACTTATTCTTTTTACTAAAGCAATCTGATTTACCCTTGACAAGCTGAAGTATTCCAGTATATGTCTTGAAATTAGATAGAAATGCAAAAGTGGGCTTTATTACAGCTTCATGTAATGAAATATGAAATTTAATTTTAACTTAATAAAGTAGAATGCTTTTTAATTGAGATACCTTTTCCCCTCAATTGGGAATATTACAATCTTAAATTATATTTCACTGAACACAAAACACCCACTGCCATCGAGTTGGATCCAACTCATAGCAAAACCTCCTTGGGTTTTCAAGGCAGTATCACTATGGAAGTAGTTTGCCCCACCTTCCTTTCAAGGAGTGGCTGGTGGATTTGAACCACCAGCCTTCAGGTTAGCAGTCAAATGCATTAGGCAATAATCATTTATAGTCTTGTAGCAAAAAGTAAACTTTGAATATTTCCCAGGAAATATTTAAAAAATTTTCTGTTAATATCAATTAGAATAGTTTAAAATTGACCAATTTTAATTTATTGTCAAGTGTTTCCTCTCTTTTCTTCTCTATTGTTGGTTTTGTGCTTACTAAACTTATCTGTTTTTTTTCCTTCTAGATTTGCTTAGGGGGATTGTTAATTTTCTCTATGGTTACCTTGGAGTGAGTTCTTGTCTCTGTATTTTTGAAACAGTCTGTTCGATGAGGACATTGTTCTGTTTTCCTCTCCATTTGGAAGTTTGTACTTAGAACTTTTATTCCCTCTATTTGGTTAGTCGCTGTTGTCAAGTGCAGATTGCCTTCCTGATTTTTAGTGTACAATGTTTTATTGCCTTATTTTGAGTATCTATTTCTGATTTGGTTTCAGTATTGATGTCATGTGTCCTGATTTTGTTCTCTGTGTAGGTTCTCTATTGGAAGGACTTCTTTAAGCATTTCTTGTAGGGTTGGTCTGGTTTTCACAAAATACCTTAATTTCTGTTTATCTGAGAATGTCTTGATTTTGCCCTCATATTTGATGGACAATTTGGCTGGATATAGGATTCTTGGTTGGAAATTCTTTTCCTTCTGTGTTTTATATATGCTGTCCCATTGCCTTCTTGTCTTTATGGTTTCTGCTGAGTAATCAGAGCTCAGCCTAACATTTGATTATTATAAGTAATATTTCTTTTGTCCCAGGCAGCTTGCAAGATTCTTTCTTTGTTTTTGGTTTGGGAGAGTTTGATTATGACATGCCTTTGTTTTTCTCTTGGGATCTATCTTGTATGGGATTCTTTGAGCTTCTTTGACAAATATCTTTTCTTCTTTCATGTTATGGGGAAGTTTTCTGTTAGTAGGTCTTCACAATTTTCTCAGTGTTTTTTTTTTTTTTTTTAACCTCTTCTTGTTCTGGAATTCCAATGAGGCATATGTTGTTTCTTTTCATGTCATCCCATATAACACTTGTTGTTGTTATGCGTCGTCAAGTTGGACTCAACTTTTAGTGACCCCTCCTTGGGTTTCCAAGGCAGTATCACTATGGAAGTAGATTGCTTCCTTCCTTCTGAGTAGTGGCTGGTGGGTTTGAACCACCAGCCTTCTGGTTAGCAGTGCAGTGCTGTAGGCACTACACTACCAGAGCTCCAACAGTTCTCTTCATTTCTCTTAAATCTTTGTTCTGATTTTTTGTTCAACAGGCTGGTGTCCAGGGATTTGTCTTCTAGTTGAGAAATGCATTCTTCTGCCAGTTCTAGACTATTCTTTTGTGTTTCCACTGTATTGTGCAATTCTGTAATTTTGGTATTCATCTTCTGGATTTCTAACTGCTGTTTTTGTATGAGTTCTGATTGTATATTAATCTTGTTATTTTGTTCTTGAATGGTTTTCCTGAGTTCTTCCAGGGTACTGTCTGTGCTCTCCTTGCTTCTGTTTGGGGTTTCCTTAAGCTCTTGTAGCATTCTATAAGCATACCTTCTAAATTCCTTCTTGGATAATTCCATTGCCTCCTCTTCCTCAATGTTTAATGAGACTTTTGTTTGAGATTATATTTCTATTGTCTTATTCAATTTTTCTGTTTGATTTGAGGTTGCCTGTTGTTTCCTAGACATTTTGAAGTTGTCCTTAACTGTTAGTTATGTATTGATTTGTTTTGTCTTGGTTTTATGATTTAATATTTTGAAAAGATGGACCTGATATATTTCATTTTCGAATTTCAGTTTGAATCCACTGGCTGCTCTGCAGGGGAATGATGAGGCAATCTGCATCTATAGACATTTATAGCCTTGGAAACCCTCTGGAGCATTTTTACACTGTCCTAGAGGGTCACTGTGAGTCATATCAACTCCATGGTAGTGGATTTGTTTTTTTGGTTTTGCTGTATTCTACTTTTCCAACCTTTACATTATGAAACTGGAATTTTCATATCCACCCCTTCTCCATATATGAGGTGATATAATCCTGTGGGTTTTAATATCATCTTTATGCTTATGGCTATTAAGTTTTCATGTCCAGCCACAACCTCTGAGCTTCAGAACGACATATCCAAATATCTTCCCCATTCCACAACCCCATTTAGATGCATAATAGCATCCCAAACTAAAATTTTTCAAACTCTTCTCTTGAGTACGGCTCCATCCTTGTGATGATTAAGGTTGTGGGTCTTATGCAAGAGGTGTGACATAAATACAGCTCAAAATAGCATCTATTGGAATATCACCCTACTGTTACCTTTATGAAAATCTCAGTTTAGAGAGATTTAATTGATTTTTTTCAAATCAAAAGGAAGCATTAAGATGAAATTTACCCCTAAACCACCTAATGTTAAAGTGTTCAATGACTTTTTGATATCTCTCTTTTGAAGGTTTAAATGCGTGACATATTTTAGAAAAAGTGGTAGTAGCATCTGAGTTAAGCTATTTAAGTAAAAAGCTAAATGCACTTAATATTACTCTTGAGAAGATTAAGCATCTGAAATAGTAACCCACTTGAAAAAATAATAAGTAAATTTCTGACACTTCAGATTGGGTGTTTCTCCATCTCTATCTCTGAAGAAAAAGTCAAAAATTAATCCAAGGCTAATGGCATATTCTTTCACCCATCAAAATAATCAGAATGTATCTGTAATAAGATTACTTAATATTTATTGAATAAATGCTATATGCTAGTTATTATTCTGGTTATTTTTGACTATAGTATCTAATTTCATCCTCACAATCACTATGTAGTTATTTTTTAAAAATAATTTTTGATTTGAGAGAAAGACTCACACCAAGTAACTTGTATCCATAGGATTTGAACCAAAGTTCTCTGACTCATAATTAATTGCTGCCTATATTGATTTTACTGTTTCTGAAGTCAGGAGAATATCTGTGCAATGCAATTGTTGTTGTTGTTGTTATGTGCCATCAAGTGGAACCCAACTCATAGCGACCCCTCCTTGGGTTTCTGAGGCAGTAGGAGCTCTGGTAGCATAGTGGCTAAGACACTTGCCTGCTAACCAGACGGCTGGCGGTTCAAACCCACCAGCCACTCCTCGGAAGGAAGGTTGGGCAATCCTACTTCCGTAGTGATACTGCCTCGGAAACCCAAGGAGGGGTCGCTATGAGTCGGGGCCGACTCGACGGCACATAACAACAACAACAACATCATTATGGAAATAGATTGAACCATCTTCCTTCCGAGGAGTGGCTGGTGGGTTTGAACCACCAGCCTTCTGATTAGTAGTCAAGTGACTTAGGCACTACATCACCAGAGTTCATGTGCAATGTAATTAGTGGGAAGAAATTTAATATCTTAGCAATTGTATTGTAACATACTATAATATTATTCTAATGCCCAGTTTCTCCAGCCCAAAACCTTGGATTTATTCTTCATTTCTCTTTCCCTTAGCCTCATCACTCACATTAAATGAATATATTTTAAACATGATTGTTACATACCTAAATTGTATCTAAAACTGATTTATTTCTATCCATCTGCATGGCCATTTTGGTAGTCCAAATTCATATCATCTTTGAACTGAACTAATTAGTGTCTCTGTTTCCATTCTTATTGCCTTACAAACCATTCTTTTTAGCCAGCAACTAGATTTATCTTTTAAAAACTGATATATATCAACTCTCTCTGCTAAAAAAAAAAAGGCAAAAGCAAAAAGCAAGTAAAATAACTGTAATTCCTACTATTGTGTTTAGGATCAAAACTAAACTCTGACAATGGCCTATAAGATTACATGATCTGACTCTTCTTCCATCTTGTACCACTCACTTCTTTCTTTCCTGGTTCAAGCTAGAGAGGCTTTATTCTATTACTCATACATGTCATGGTTCTGGGGGGGGGTCTTTTTATTTGTTCTACCCTTTTTTTTCCAATGCATTCTCTATCCTGCCTTGTGTACGTGTGTGTGTGTTACTGACTCATCTTTGCCATATATATAGATATATTAACTATGTGAATCATAACAAATTATGGATAACACTGAAAAGAACTGGAATTTCAGAGCACTTAACTGCTCATGTGGAATGCATACATAGACCAAGAGACAATCATGACATAGAACAAGGGATACTGCATGGTTTATAATGACGAAAAGTGTGCATTGAGATTGTGTCCTTTCATCATACTTATTCAGGCTGTATGCTGAGAAAATAATCTGAGAAGTTGAATTATATGAAAAAGAATGTGGCATCAGGTGTAGAGGAAGACTCATTAACAGACTGTGGTATGCAGATAACACAACCTTGCTTGCTGAAAGTGAAGAGACTTGAACCACTTACTGAAGAAGATCAGAGACTAGTATAATCTTCCATACAGATTACACTTCAATATAAAGAAAACAAAAATTCTCACAACTGGACCAAGAAGGCACATTGTGATAAGTGGAGGAAAGATCAAAGTTGTCAAGGATTTCATTTTACTTGTATCCATTGACAGGCATGGAAACAGCAGTAAAGAAATCGAACCATGTATAAACCAAAAAAACAAAAAACAAAAACAAATTCTGACTCATAGCACACCTCTTTGGGTTTCTGAGACAGTAAATCTTTATGGAAGTAGATTGCTGAGTATTCATTCTGTGGAGTGGCTGGTGGGTTTGAATCCCCAACCTTCTGGTTAGCAGTCAAATGCCTTAGGCACTATGCCACCAGAGTTCTTTAAACTATGTATGACATTGGGTAAATCAGCTGCAAAAGAGCTCTTCAAAGTGTTCAAAAGCAAAGATGTCACTTTGAGGACTAAAGTGTGACTGAACCAAACCATGGTATTTTCAATCACCTTACATGCATGTGAAAACTGGATAATGAATAAGAAAAGACTGAAGAAGAATTGATGCATTTGAATTGTAGTATTGGTGAATAATATTGAACATATATTATGGACTGCCAAAAGAATGAATACATCTTTCTTGGAAGAAGTACAGCCAGAGTGCTCTTTAGATGGGAGGATGGCAAGACTATGTCTCACGTACTTCGAACACATTACCAGGAGGGATCAGTCCCTGGAGAGGGAAACCATGCTTGGTAAAGTGGAGGGTCAGCAAAAAAGAGGAAGACTTTCAATGAGACAGATTGACACAGTGGCTAAAACAGTAGGCTGAAGCGTGCAATGATTGTGAAGAAGGCACAGTACTGAGCACCATTTCATTCTGTTGTCCACAGGGTAGCTCTGTGAGGGAAGCTCAGTGACACATAACAACAATGTATTATATATTTTATTATGCACATATATATGACATTCAGTGATCAATTCAGATAATGTGGCCCCATAACCCTCCAACACTTTGGTTACTCTTAATTATGTCAAAACTTTTCTTTTTTAAAGATGGCAAATGTACATGTGAAAGTATTTGCAATTTCAACATGTTTTGCATGTACAAGTCCATGACATTAATTATGTTCATGACACTGTGCAACCATTATACTGTCTCCAAATTTCTCATCATCATTAACAAAGCTGAGTGCTCCCTAAACAATGGTTCCATCTTTTTCCTTCTCTCTCATCCCTGGTAACCACTAAAACATTAGTCTTTATAAGTTTGTCTATTCTAGATATTTTATATAAGTGGGATCATGCAATATTTGTTCTTTTGTAACTAACTTGTTCCACTTGGGAATAATGTTTTCAAAGTTCATCAATCTTTTAAAACATGTATCAAGACTTCATCTCTTTATGGTGTGTTGTTGTTGTTGTTATGTGCCATCGAGTCGCACCCGACTCATAGCGGCCCTCCTTGGGTTTCTGAGGCAGTATCACTATGGAAGCAGATTGCCCCATCTTCCTTCTGAGGAGTGGCTGGTGGGTTTGAACCGCCAGCCTTCTGGTTAGCAGTCAAGTGCCTTAGCCACTACGCTACCAGAGCTCCCTTATGGTGTAGTAATATTCAATTATGTATGCATGTATTACATTTTGTTTATAATTTATCTGTCAATGGACCTTGAGGCTTTTTTCCACATTTTGGCTATTGTGAAAATTTCTGCAATGATTTTTTTTTTAAATCTCTTTATTGCGATTTTGGTGAAAGTTTACAGAGAAAATTGGTTTTCCATTCAACAGTTCATACATATTTTATCCCCCCATGGCATTGATTGCAATCCCTATAATGTAGAAGCACTCTTCCCACTTCCTCCCAGTGGTTACCACCTCCCCTTTTTCATTCTATCCATTCCTATCTTCTCAGCTGTATCCCTGGGAAAATGATGCTCTTTTGATCTGTTATGGTTGACTGTTCTAAGGAGTGCACATCTCCCTGGTGTCATTGTCACCTCATAGGCTTGTCTACTGTTTTGGCTGAAAGTTGACCCATGTGGTGAGTTCAGTTCTGGGCTGGAAGGGTGACTAACAGCCATAGTTTCAGTGTTCAGGGACTCCACCAGTCTATCAGATCAGCATGCATGTTTATTATTATTATTATTATTATTTTGAGTTTTATTCCACATTTTTCTCCTACTCAACTCAGTATTTCCTATTATGATTCCTTACAGAGTGGTTGGTAGTAGTAGCCAGGCATCATCTAGTTCTTCAGGCCTCAGTGCTCTGGAAGCTAAGGTTCACATGGTCCACTAATCCCTTGGAATAATTGTTTCCATACATCTCTGATTTTCTTCACTTTTTATTGCTCTGGATGAGTTGAGACTAATAGTTGCGACTTAGATGGCTGCTTGCAAGCTTTTAAGACCCAAGTCACTGCTCACCAAAGTAGGATGTACAACAATGTTCTTGTGGACCATGTAATGTCAATTGACTTTGATGTTCCCCACAACTATGGTCTTGAGCCTACAGGCACAGCAACCCACTCCCTCAAGGTGTTACATTATGACTAATAACTTTTTTTTTCTTTTAATAACTTTTGCCCATGTTAGCTGTACTATATACATGGACATTTTTACAGAACATACAAGTGCATATGTGGTAATATTGTCTACCAAACCTATATATGGTTATGGGTATGGTGTTGTGCCTAAGGTATTTGGCTGCTAACCAGAAGGCTGGTGGTTCAAACCCACCAGCCACTTCTCAGAAGGAAGATTGGGCAATCTACTTCCTTAGTGATACTGCCTCAGAAACCCAAGAAGGGATCACTATGAGTCAGATCTGACTCGACAGCAGTGAGTTTGGTTTTTTGGATAGTCTTGTTTGCCTACCCATACCTGATCATCTTGCCTGTTGTCTTAGTTCTCAAATGCTGCTATAACAGAAATACCAAAAGTAGATGGCTTTAACAAATAGGAATTTATTCTCTTACAGTTTAGGAGACTAGAAGTCTGATTTCAGAGTGCTGGCTCTAAAGACTTGTTGTGGATCACTTGACTTTGGGCTTCAGCTGTGCCTCTTATTCCAGGCTCACTGGAATGGGATGCTTCTTCTAACTCATGCAACTGCTGGATGCTGAAGCTAACAAACCCAAGACTGGCAGGTAAAATAGCACAATACCAAGATTAGTAGCCAACATGGCAGACCACTGGTTCAACTTCAGAAACAATCCCAAGGTCTGCAAGCAACATGGCCTAAAATGTGCCAAAAAGCTAGACACCTTTCCCAAAGCTTCTCCGTATATACCAGAAGTAGGCCACACCTTGAAGGCAATTCCTCCTCAACTGGTTAGGTGCTCACAGCAGATTCCACCATGGAGGTGATTACAGTCTCATCATGGGGAATAAGTACACCCAGCTACCAAGCTGCTCAAAACTATGCACAGCAGTTGAAACACAATCTTAACTACCACACCATTTTACTTATGCTTGGCTCATCAATTAATGATTGTTATTACTGGTAATGAAGGATAGTGTATGCAGTAGTGCTTACTTTTGTTGTCCATAACTTTTGTGCACTTGTCTTTGTGTTATTTTTCCTTAGTGCTACAGTGCTAGTGACATATTATTTGTATATTGCCTTTCCCTTCACCTAAATGAATATGTGTCTTTTACCTTGTTAGTAATTTTCCCTCCTCTCCCTCCCATCCCTGATAACCATCCAAGAATGTTTCTTTCCATTTGTAAATTTTTCCTTGACTTTTTCTAATAGTAGATCATACAATATTTGTCTTCTTGTTATTGACTTATTTCACTCAGCATAATGTCCTTTAACTTCATCCATGTTATGAATTGCTTCACAGATTCTTCTTTATTCTTTAATTTTGCACAGTATTCCATTGTGTGTATTACTATAGATTGTTTATTACATTTTGTCATTGATGAACACTTAGGTTGTTCCCATCTCTTTGCTATCATGCTGCAATGAACATAGGTGTGCATATATCTATTTGCATCCTAGCTCTCAGTCTTTTAGGATATACATTTAGCAGTAGGGTTTTCTGGGTCAAATGGTATCTCTGTTTTCAGCTTTTTAAAAGATGTGCAATACCATTTTGCACAGTGGTTGCACTATTTTACAGTCTTACCAGCAGTGTATGAGAGTTCCAATCTCTCCACATCTTCACTAGCATTTGTTCTTTACTGTCTTGTTGAACTTTTTTATTATTGTTGGGATAAGATGATATCTCATTGTTTTGATTAGCATTTCTCTAATGGCTAATACCACCATTCTTCTGTCAGTTTGTCTTACTGTGGTGGCTTTTGTATTGTGATGCTGGAAGCTATATCATTGGTATTTCAAATATCAGTAGAGTAACTCATGGTGGACAGGTTTCAATGGAATTCTCAGACTTAGACAGACTAGGAAGAAAGGCATGGTCAGGTCCACTTCTGGAAAAAAAAAAACAAAAAACCTGGCCACTGAAAACCTTATAAGTAACAAAGAAACATTTTCTGATATAATGGTGGAAGATGAGCTCCTCATGTTGGAAAGCACTCAAAATATGACTAGAGAAGAGCTGCCTCTTTGTGGTAGTTAATGTTGTGTGTCAACTTGCCTGGGTCATGACTGAATAGCTTGGCAGCTGGATGTGGTCATTCCCCATGATGACATTGGATGTGGTGTAATCAACTCCATGGTGGAATCTGCTGTGAGCAACTAAGCAATTGCCTCTGGGGTATGGCCTGCTTCGGGTGCATAAGGAGAAGCTTTGAGAAAGGTCTCTAGCTTTTTGGTATGTTGGGATCCTGCATTTGGTTGAGTCTTCATCTCCAGTTCCTGGACTTGAACCAGTGGCCTGCCATGTTGCTTATTGATCATAGCACTGTGTCATATTACCTGTCAGCCTTAGGTTTGTCAGTCTTAGCAGCCAGAAGCTGTGTGAGTTAAGAGAAGTCTCCAGCTCCAGTGGTCCTGGAGTAAGAGAGAGATCTATAGTCCATGATTGAGGGGCCTTCACTTGGCGCCTCTAGCTGGCACTTTGAACTCAGATTTCTAACCTCCTAAACTATAGGAGAATAAATTCCTTTTTGTTAAAGCCATCTACTTGTGGTATTTTTGTTATAATAGCACTAGAGAACCAAGACACTTCTCAATATAAACTTGACCTTAGTGACCTGGGTGGAATAAAGTTTTTGGGACCATCATTTGCTGATGTGGCATGACTCAAAATGAGAAGAAACAACTGCAAATGTCCATTAATTATTGGAGAGTGTAATGTATGGGTTATGAATCTAGAAAAATTGGAAATTGTCAAAAATGAAATAGAATGCATAAAGATCTATATCCTAGGCATTAGTGAGCTGAAATGGACTGGTGTTTGCCATTTTGAACTGGATAATCATATGGTCTACTATGCCAAAAATGACATATTAAAGACAAATGTGTTTACATTCATCATCAAAAAGAACATTTCAAGATCTATCCTGAAGTACAATGCTATCAGTGATAGGATAATATCTATACACCTACAAAAGAGACCAGTTAAGTCCTACTCTTAAAATTTACACACCAACCACTAAAGCTAAAGATGAAGAAATTGAAGATGTTTACGAACTTCTGTAGTCTGAGATTAACTAAACATGCAATCAAGATGTATTGATATTTATGGGTAATTGGAATGCAAAAGTTGGAACCAAAGAAGATACACTGGTGGTTGGAAAATAGGGCCTTAGTGTTAGAAATGATGCTAGAGACCACATTATAGAAGTCTGCATGACCAATCACTTATTCATTACAATTACTTTTTTAAAATAACATAAATGCAGACTATACACATGGAGGAGCTCTGGTAGCATAGTGCCTAAGGCACTTGACTGCTAACCAGAAGGCTGGCGGTTCAAACCCACCAGCCACTCCTCGGAAGGAAGGTTGGCATTCCTACTTCTGTAGTGATACTGCCTCGGAAACCCAAGGAGGGGTCGCTAGGAGTCGGGCCGACTCGAGGGCACATAACAACAACAACAACATACACATGGACCTCACCAGATGTAAAGCACAGGAATCAAATCAATTATATCTGTGGAAGGAGACTGTTTCAGTTACTTCTTGCTGCTCTAATAGAAAATACCACAAACGGGTGGATGGCTTTAACAAACAGATTTATTCTCTTACAATTTAGGAGGCTAGAAGTCTGAGTTCAAAATGCCAAGCTCCAGGCACTGGGTGAAAGTCCCCGGACCTTGGGCTTCAGCTCTGCCTCTTGCTCCTGGCCCACTGAAGCTGGAGGCTTTTCTTAATTCAGGCAGCTGCTGGCTGCTGAGACTGGTAAACCCAAGGTTGACAAATAAAAAGGCATAGTCCCAAGATTATCAAACAACATGACAGCCCACTAGTTCAAGTCCAGAGACAGTTCCAAGATCGACATGAAACAGGGCAGGCTGCTGAATGAAGAATCAGCTTCCTGAGGGTCCAAGTGTGCCAAAAATCTGCTGACTATTCCCAAAGCTTCTCCTTATATACTGAAAGCAGACCCATCCCTGAAGGAGCTACTCAGCTGCTCATGGCAGATTCTACCTTGGAGTTGATTACCAGTATCATCAGGGGGAAAAACTACAACCAGTTGCCCAGTCACTCACAACCAGGCCCAGCCAAGTTAATACACAGACTTAATTACCAGAGACTATGAGGAAGCTCAATATTAGAACAATACCAGGGGGTGACTGTGGAACAGATCATTAGTTACTCATGCAAGTTTAAATTGAAGCTGAAGAATATTAATACAGGTCCATGAGAGCCAAGTATGACCTTGATATATCCCACTTGAACTTGGATACCATCCATCTATAGAATAGATTTGATGCATTGAAGACCAGTGACCAAAGACTAGACAAGTGTGGGATGACATCAAGAACATCATACATGAATAAAACAAAAGGTCATTAGAAAGACAGGAGAAGAAGGAAAGACCAAAATGGATGTCAGATGGGATGCTTGTTCTCAAGCAGAGAGTAGGTAAATTAAAGCAAATGGAAGAACTGATGAAGTGAAAGAACTGAACAGAAGATTTTGAAGGGCAGCTTGAAAGGACAAAGTAAAGTTTTATAATGAAATTTATGGTGACCTGGAGCTGGGATCAAAGGTGAAGAACATGCTCTCAGTATTTCTGAAACTTAAAGAACTGAAGAAAAAATTGAAGCCTTGAGTTGCTATATTGAAGGATTCTATCAGCAACACACGGAACTATTCAGGAAGCATCAAAAGATGGAAGGAAGACACAGACACGGTACCAAAAAGAATTGTTTGATTTTCAGACATTTGAGGAGGTTGCATATGATCAAGAAATGATTGCATTAAAGGAAGAAATCCAAGGTGCACTGAAAGAATTGGCAATAAACAAGGCTCTAGGAATTAATGGAACACCCACTGAAATGTTTCAACAAACAAATACAGCCCCGGAGACACTCGCTCATTTATGCCAAGACATTGGAAAGACAGTTTACCTGGCCAACTAGCTAGAAGACATCCATGTTTGTGCCAATTTAAAAGAAAGATGATCCAATAGAATGTTAAAATTATTGAAAAATATCACTAGTATCAAACATAAGTAAAATTTCACTGAAGATGTTTCAAAAACAGTTGCAGCAGCATATAGACAGGGAACTGCTGAAAGTTCAGGCTGGATTCAGAAGAGGCTGTGGAACAAGGAATATCATTGCTGATATCACATGAATTTTAGCTGAAGGCAAAGAATACCTGAATAATGTTTACCCATGTTTTATTGATTATACGTAAGTTTTTGACTGTGTGGGTCATAAGGAATTATGGATAATATTATGAAAAATGAGTATTTCAGAACAATTAATTGTGCTCATGAGGAAATTGTATATAGGCCAAGAGACAGTTGTTTGAACAGAATAAGTGAATACTGTGTGGTTTAATATCAGGCAATATGTGCTTCAGGGTTGTATACTTTAATCATATTTATTCAATCTGTGTGCTGGGCAATTAATCTGAGAACCTGGACTATATGAAGAAGAATATGGCATCAGGGATATGCAGGTGACACAACATTTCTTTCTGAAAGTGAAGAGGATTTAAAGCACTTACTGATGAAAATCAAAGACTACAACTTTCATTTTGAATTACACCTGAGCATAAAGAAACAAAAAATCCTCACAAGTGGACCAATAAGCAACATCATGATAATTGGAGAAAAAAATGAAGCTTTCAAGATTTCATTTTACTTGTATCCACAATCAATGACCATGGAAGCAGCAGTCAAGAAATCAAATCCCCTACAAAAGACCTCTTGAAAATGTTTAAGATCAAAGATATCACTTTGAAGAATAAGGTGTACCTGACCCAAGCCATAGTATTTTCAATCATCTCATATACATGTGAAAACTAAATAATGAGTAAGGAAGACCACAGAAAAATTTATGCCTTTTAATTGTGGTGCTGGTGAAGAATATTGAATGTACCATGGTCTGCTAGAAAAAGAAATTGGTCTTGGAGAAAGTATAGCCAGAATACTCCTTAGAAGTGAGAATGGCCAGAGTTTGTCTCTCATACTTTGGTCTTATCAGAAGGGACCAATCCCTGGGGAAGGATATCATGCTAGGCAAAGTAGGAGCTCAGAGAAAAAGGGAAGACAGTCAACGAGATGAATTGCAACACTGACTGTGACGATGGGCTCAAGCGTGACAATGATTCTGAAATTGGTGCAGGGCCAGGCAGTGATTCTTGCTGTTGTATGGGGTTGCTGTGAGTGTAAAGAGGCTTGAAGATGCCTAACAATTGCTAATGATCACAAGCATTTCTTCATGAGTGTGTTGGCCGCCTGCATGTCTTCCTCACTGAACTGTCTGTTTATGTCCTCTGCCCATTTATTTTAATCAGATTGTTTGTGTTTTTGATGTTGAGGTGCTTATATTCTCTATAAATTTTAGAGATAAATCTCTTGTCAGATTTTTTTTTTTCACAACTTGTCCGTTCTAGTTTTACTCTTTTGGAGAAGTCTTTTTATACATATAAGAATTTAATTTTTAGAAGGTCTCAATCATTTAGTTTATATTCTTCTGTGTCTATATTTTTTGCTAATATTTGATAGTTTATCTGTGCCATAAAATTAGGGCCCTTAATGTTGTTGTTGTTGTTGTTAGGTGTCATTGAGTCATCTTTGACTCACAGCGATCCTATGCACAGCAGAACAAAACATCGCCCAGTCCCCCCGCCAGCTCCGCGATCCCTGCTATACTTGAGCCCATAGTCACAGCCACTGTGTCAATCCATCTCGTTGAGGGCTTTCCCCTCTTTCGTCGTCCTTCTACCTTACCAAGCATGACATCCTTTTCCAAGAAATGGTCCCTTCTGATAACATGACCAAAGTAGGTGAGACTAAGTCTGGCCATTCTCACCTCCAAGGAGCATTCCGACTGCACTTCCTCCAGGAGAGACCTGTTAGCTCTTTTAGCAGTCCATGGTACTTTCAACATTCTTTGCCAGCACCATAACTCAAAAGCATCAATTCTTCTTCAGTCTTCCTTATTCATTGTCCAGCTCTCACCTACACATGAGGCGATTGAAAATATCATGGCTTGTGTCAGGCACACCCTAGTCCTCAAATAGACAACTTCACTCTTCAGCACTTGAAAGAGGTCTTTTGCGGCTGACTTGCCCAGTGCTATACATCGTCTGATGTCGTGACTGCTGCTTCCATTGGCATCGATTGCGGAAACAAGCAACGTGAATAGTCTTTAACAACCTCAGTCTTTTCTCCATTTATTGTGATGCAGCTTATAGGTCCAGTTGTGAGGATTTTTGTTTTCTTTATATTGAGTTGTAATCCATACTGCAGACTGTATTCTTGAATCTTCATCAGTAAAGTGTTTCAAGTCATCCTCACTTTCAGCAAGGAAAATTATGTCATCAGCATATTGCAAGTTGTTAATGATTCTCCCTCCAATCTTGATGCCATGTTCTTCTTCATATAGTCCAGCTGTTGTTGTTGTTGTTGTTATGTGCCGTCGAGTCAGCCCCGACTCATAGCGACCTCTCCTTGGGTTTCCGAGGCAGTATCACTACGGAAGTAGGATTGCCCAAACTTCCTTCCGAATCGTCCAGCTAGGGCCCGTAATATTGTCTCTGTTTTTTCTTTGACGATCCTCTTAGTTTTAGGTTTTACATGTGGGCCTTTGATCCATCTTAAGTGGGTTTTGTATATGCTGTGTGTATGCATCTTATTTCATTTTTCTGCAAATGGATATATAGTTTTGCCACCACTATTGCTTAAAGAGACTCTGTTTTCCCCATGTATTAGATTCTTGCTGTTTTTCAAAGATCAACTCTCTATAGGTAGATGGACCTATTTCTGGGTTCTCAGTTCTATTTCATTGATTCTGCTATTGTACCAATACTTGGTTGTTTTGACTACCATGGCTGTGAAGTAGGTTTTCAGATTGGGTAGTGCGAGGGCTCCTACTTTGTTCTCCAGTAGTGCTTCACTTACCTGAGATCTCTTTCCCTTCCATATAAAATTAGTGATTGTTTTTTCCATGTCTTAAAAGAATATTGATGAAATCTGGACTGGGATTGCATTATGTCTGTAGATTACTTTGGGTAGTCTTTAGTTTTCCTACCCATGAGCATGGTATTTCTTCTATTTATTTAGGTCTCTTTTAGTTTTGTGTAGTAGTGTTTTATAATTTCCTTTACATAGGTCTTTTGTGTCTCTGGTAAGATTTTTTTCTAAGTATTTTTCTTTCTGTTGGCTATTGTAAAGGGTACGTTGTTGTTGTTTGCCGTCGAGTCGGCCCCGACTCATAGCGACCCCTCCTTGAGTTTCCGAGGCAGTATCACTACGGAAGTAGGATTGCCCAACCTTCCTTCCGAGGAGTGGCTGGTGGGTTTGAACCGCCAGCCTTCTGGTGAGCAGTCAAGTGCCTTAGGCACTATGCTACAGAGCTCCTGTAAATGGTACATATACATATATTTCCTTTGCAGAGATGTCTTTGTTTATGTAGAGGAATCTGACTGATTTTTGTATGTTGATCTTGTGTCCTGCCACTTTGCTGAAACTCAATTAGTTCCAGCAGTTTTCTTGCTGAATTTCTGGGATCGTCTATTTATATGATCATAAAGATCATATCACCTGTGAATAGGGGTAGTTTTACTTCTTCCTTATCAATGTGGAGGAGCTCTGGAAGCATAGTGCCTCAGGCATTTGACTGCTAACCAGAAGACCGGCGGTTCAAACCCACCAGCCACTCCTCAGAAGGAAGGTTGGGCAATCTACTTCTGTAGTGATACTGCCTGGAAACCCAAGGAGGCGTCACTATGAGTCAGGTTCGACTCGGCGGCAGTGAGTTTGGTTTGTTTTTACCAATATGGATTCCTTTTATTTCCCTTGTTTACCTTACTGCCCTGGCTAGGACTTTCAATACAATGTGGAATAGGAGTGGTGATACAGGGCATTCTTTTCTGGTTCCTATTCACAAGGGGAATGCTTTCAGCTTCTCTCTCTTGAGAATAATGTTGGCTGTTGGTTTTTGCCATATGTGCTTTATGATGTTAAGGAATTTTCCTTCTATTCCTATTGTGCTAAGAGATTTTATCAGGAGTGGGTGTTGGATTATATCAAATGTCTTTTCTGCATCAGTTGATATGATCATGAGGTTCTTTTCCTAGTTTTATTTATGTGATAGATTATGAAGATTGTTGAACCATCCTTGCACATCTGGTATGAATCCCACTTGGTGTATATATACTGCCATCGAGTTGGATATGACTCATTGTGTCCCCTCCTTGGGTTCCGAGGCAGTCTCTCTATGGAAGTAGATTGTCCAGCCTTCCCTCTGAGGAGTTGAGGAGTAACTGGGGGTTTGAACCACCAGCTTGCTGGTTGGCAGTCAAAATGCCTTAGGTACTATGCCACCATAGCTTTTATACACATACACACACAGAGAGAGATACACACACATGTATGTGTATGTATGTGTGTGTGTGTATGTGTATATGTGTGTATATA
>NW_006921698.1:5160248-5160736 GCF_000298275.1 Orycteropus afer afer | reverse complement strand
AAATGATATTGATTTCCTTGTTTTCTTTTCAGCAATCTCTTTGCTGGTGTAGAAGAATCCAACTGATTTTTGGATGTTGATTTTATATCCTGCCATGATGCTAAATCTTTCAATTAGTTCCAGTAGAGTTTCTACTGGATCTCTTGGGTTTTCCAGGTATAGGATCATATCATCAGCAAATAAAGGTAGTTTGATTTCTTCTTTATCAGTGTGGATGCCTTTGATTTCCCTTTCTTGCCTTATTGCCTTAGCTAGGGTTTCCAACACAGTGTTGAATGGAAGTGGTGATAGAGGGCATCCTTGTCTGGTTCCTGTTCACAAGGGGAATGGTTTCAGTCTCTGTCCATTGAAACCATGTTGGTTGGATGTTGACTGTTGGTTTTGTATATATGCCCTTTATTATGTTGAGGATTACCCCTCCTATTCCTATTTTGCTGATAGTTTTGATCTGGAAAGTGTTGGATTTTATCAAATGCCTTTTCTGCATC
>NW_006921698.1:5127272-5130214 GCF_000298275.1 Orycteropus afer afer | reverse complement strand
TGGCAAATTTAACAAAGGAAAAGAGGGAGAGAATACAAAAAATACCAGGTTTACTTGTCTGAGAGAGCCTGGTGAGACCCCTGAGACTATGGTCCCTAGTTACCCTTCAGGCCTGGAATTGAACTCTCCTGTGGCTTCAGCCAAACAATAGACGACATATCATGTGAACATTTATATCAGGTAGATAAACTCCTTTGAACAATCAATCATGGGAAAGAAGAAGGGCAGTAATTGCACAGTGAGATAACTCATGGGGCAGGAATGCATAGGAAAAAAGGACACAGGGAATAAGTAACTATTGGGAGGAAGTGGGAAAATAGCTGTTACATTTTGAAGGTTGTAATCAATGTCATAAAACAAAATGTGCATGAACTGCTATATGGAAAATGAATTTGGTCTGTAAACTTTCACTACAATCACAATAAAAATTAAAAAAAATAATAGTGCTCTAAATAACCTAACATGTTAGTACACCCTGAGAAATGGATATGTCAATGGGATTTAAGCATCATCTCTTCCACGGTTTACTTTACAGAGGAGTAAATCAAGAATTTGATACTTCATAAACCCAATAGGTCAGGGTGTGGATTTTCAGTGTAAATGAGAAATATGTCAGACACTCAGGATAAGCACTATAAAGAAAGTAATTAAACTAATACAGGGTTTTGTCAGTAGGTTGAAAGGTTAAGGTTTCTTCTAGGTATTAGGCTAGCAGTTGTATCACCATGGGGAATACCCTGTGATTTATCCCAGCATGGTGCACTGTGCCTGGAATATAGTAGGAATTCAGTACAAGTTCAATGCATGGATGAATGGAACTCTCTTAGACTTCAAGTGCAGGTCAAATAGCCTGACAGATGATTGCTATTTTAGTGGCTTTATCTGGAATTATATTTTAGACATGGGATTTTTGGTTGAACCTCAAGATCTTTTTAATCCTTTTTCTAAACTCTGTTTCCCAGATTTGATACCAAGGCTTTTGAAAATTCTTATCTGTAGAAATACTTTTAAGTGGTCTCTCCTGGATATATTAGCTATGATTCCTTTAGAATTGTGTACACAAGCTTTTAGTATTTGAGGTATTGTCTGTAATGAATAATGAAGGTGAAAAAAATCACTAGGTGAGGTATATTTTCTTGTTTGATTTCAAAGCAGTGTTCCCTTGGTTCTGAGAAGTTATAAACACTTTTTCAAGTTGAGTAGAGCCTATTTACTATAAGCTGTTTTCTGCATACAGGTCAAAAGAACACATATAAAGTCATCATTCCTGCAGAATTAAAATGCCTGACTTGTGCAGAAAGTATATATCTATTCAATTAGTAGTAAGATGATGGCAATCAGCTCAGCTGGGGCCAAGAGGGTCACAGTTATGGCCGTAGGAGTGACTGATCCTAGTCAGCTGCATCGGAAAGGTATGAAGGCTTGAAAATATCAGGGAACACTACCTGCCCTTGACCAGGTAAACACAATTCAATTAACTTAAAAACCTTGAACTGACTCCATAGTAACCTTGAGTCAGCTTCTAAAAATGCATTATCAGAGGAGGTACACCTCACTTGAGGAGCCCTAGTGATGCAAAGGTTAATTGCTTGGCTGCCAATTGAAAGGTCGGCAGTCTGAACTCATACAGTGTCTCCACAGATGAAAAGACCTAGCGATCTGCTGCTGTAATGATTACATCCTAGAAAACCCTGTGGGACAGGTGTCTCTGCCACATGGAGCACCAAGAATGGAAATTGATTCACAGTACCTAACAATAATAAAAGTATACTTGTCTTTAAAAAAAATCTTACAAGTTTTAGTAAATAATTTATTTCCAAGGTTTGAAAATTGGAAATTATACAACAGTTTAAATTTTGCTATATCAAAAAGGATAATGTAACTATGGGAACATTTGCATTTATTTCTTCTGCTGAACCTGTTGCTTTATATTCATATAAGATTGACTTAATTTCCTCTTCACATCTCAAAACCAATCCAACCTATTAGCAAATTCTGTTAGTTTTTCTTCATAATACAACCAGAATCTGACCATTTCTTAATACTTTTACCACCACCACTAATACCACCCTGCTCAAGATCACCACCATTTATGGACAGTTGCCTGGACAGTTGCCATAGCCTCCTAAATGGCTTCCTGCTTCTATTTTTTCTCCCTGCTCTCTACCAGCCTGTTTTTGATTCTGCAGCCAGAATAATTCTTGTAAACTAAATCAGAACTTGAGCTTCTGCTCAAGTTCCTCTAATGGTTTTTCACCTCACAGAAGTAAAACCCTAAGTTCTAACCAACGCACACAAGTCCCAACACTCCCCTGAGCTCTTTGCCTCCATCCTGTCTATCTTGCACTCTGCTTCAGCCTCACTAGCCTCCTTGATGTTTTCAAAAAACAGCAAGCAAGCTTCAATTTGAGGGTTTTTTCCTCTGCTTACAATCTTGCCACGTGGCACACTCACGTTTTATTCACTGCGTTCTCTACTCTAAAGTCATTCTTTCTCCAAAGAGTCTTCTCATTTCCAATCTGTGTAACAGCAACTGCACATCACTTTATACCACATCAAATTATATCTTTTCCCTATTGAACCAGTCATTATCTTACATATACATTTATTTTTTCATTGTCAGTTGCCTCCCACTAGTTCCACACGTGACTTTATCTTGTTCATTATAGAATCCCCAGTGCCCACTGTAGTACTTGGCACATAGTTCCCCATTACCATTAAGTCCATTCTGATTCTTAGTGGCACTATAGGACAGAGTAGAATTGCCCCATAGGGTTTCCAAGGCTGTAGTCTTTACAGAAGTAGACTGCCGCATCTTTCTCCCATGGAGCAGCTGGGAGATTCAAACCACTGAACTTTGGTTTCACAGTTGATGGCTGTTTTAACCACTGCACCACCAGGGCTCCGTGGCACATAGTAACAAAAGGAAAAAAAAAAAAAAA
>NW_006921698.1:5121261-5122617 GCF_000298275.1 Orycteropus afer afer | reverse complement strand
GCCCTCAACGAGATGGATTTACACGGTGGCTGCGATGATGGGCTCAAGTATAGCAGGGATTGTGGGGCTGGCGCGGGATTGGGCAGTGTTTCGTTCTGCTGTGCATGGGGTCGCTATGAGTCGGAAATGACTCAACGGCACTTAACAACAACAACAACAACAACAGTCTTAGCCTTTAGAGATCTCATAGGTAGTGGAAAATGTAGGCATAAATGCAAATTGTTACACAACAGGGAAATACACTAATGGAAAAATTAAGTACAAAACACCATGGAAACCCTGAATATTGAGTAATAATCCTTTGGAGAGAAGGGATATATTGTGTAAGAGAGATAATGTTCTCCAAAGCATTTCAAATAAAATTTGACATATTTTTCAAAATGCTGTATTGGTGACTTGTGAGAATAGGCATTTCTATTTTTCTTTCTAAGAAAGTTCTTCCTATGGAAACTTGACAGCCGGTAGCACAATGGAATTACTAGCTTAAATCTTATTCTCAAAGCAATTTTCTTTCTCTTTTTTCACCTTATCACAGTACCTGACATTTCATTAAAGTACATGCCCACCCTTCTGGTAAGTCTTCGAGTTACCCAAGGTTACACATTTCTTTGTCTTTTCTTTTCCAGTCACTTCATGGTTAGGTGTAAGGGAGAGGACTGCATTATTACCTCTAGAACATATGATTATAAGAAGATTCATTCATGGCTCAAGTTCTTATAGCTCTGCCTCCACCTCTTAAGGTACCAGAACTTCTTAAAATAAAAAAAAAAAAATATTCATAATATACTTTAATAATTTAACCTTAGTCACACATTCATACTTAGCTATTACACGTATACAAAGTGAAGCCAAATTAAAAGGATATTATTTTAAACAAACTTATAGGCAAGGAGTTATAAGCACACATATCGGGTTGTCTTTTAATAGATTCTATTATATTTATAGTACAAAAGAAGTGTAAATAGAGCCCTTTATTCAGAAAATGAAAGTAGTCATTGCATAGAATGAAATGCTATGATGGTAGTCATTAAAATGGAATTCTATCTACATTAAGAAATCACTCAAGGAACAACACAATTATGAGTCACATTTTCATCTTAGATGATGCAGTACATATTAGTGTGACTGAAGTAGTCGGTAGTAATCAAAAGGAATAATTTTTTTTTCAAAACACTTTAAACAATTTTTCTGAATAGTCAATCAGCATAAAATTTCTCACTAGCTAATTATTTTCTCAATGCTCTTAAGATGATATTAATGATATATGTTGTTGTTGTTGTTATGTGCCGTCGAGTCAGCCCCGACTCATAGCGACCCCTCCTTGGGTTTCCGAGGCAGTATCACTACGGAAGTAGG
>NW_006921698.1:5113865-5121161 GCF_000298275.1 Orycteropus afer afer | reverse complement strand
TTAGCCACTATGCTACCAGAGCTCCTTAATGATATATAGTGAAACGTAATTCCTACAGTGGTCTTTAAGGCATTCTGATTCATTTAAAGTAATGTTACAATGGCTAGAGCCATTGAATTTCAACCATAAACTTTGCCCAAACAACATAATTGATCATTAATGTTCTTATTTTCTTCAGGCTCACTGTAGGTTATTTTTTTTAAGCTTCTAAAATCATTACCAAGAAGTGAGAGGTTAATCTTTTCTGCCTTGCATTTGATCACCCATGAGGGATGCTTTTGCAATCTAATGAAATGGCAGTGAAGGCCAGTACAAAGAACGATTGAATTAGGATATGAGAGATGTGTTCTATAATAGGGGTATGAACAAGTTGCCAAATATTCTTTGTGGCTCACAAATTGTATATTTGGGAGCTACTTGTTCCATACCTGTATCAGAGAGTAATGGTACAAACAAATGGGTTAATTTATATGGAACTCATATGCATTTTTCTGAAGACAAGCCTGGCATAAATTCAAAACACCAATGTTCCAAAGTAATTAGTTTCACTGGCCTCTGGAGTAAGAATATTCATGCATCATTATCAAACTAGACATTCAGAATCTATTTAGTTCTTCTATAAAAATAAGTTATGAGGATTCTAAAATACCCCAAGTTCTTTTGAACAAATATGCCTTGTGTTCTTCAAGTATATGGATTCTATGTTTTGTAAAACATAGCTTATAATTTTCTAAGAATTAATTCTTAAAAATATTTAAAGTATTTCATAAGTCTCATCCAAGAACAAATAACTGCTTTACAACTTCAACATACTAACAATGTATAAATAGATCTTCACTAAAAAGATTCCCCAGGCTTTGTTCTATCTCTAAAAAAATCCTCCCTTACTGAGCCTAGGCTTATTCTGAATTGGCCTTCAGGTCAGTTTTTAACTCTATAGATTTTACACAGTGCTATTCAGTACATTTTAATTGATCAGTTCTAAGAAACATTGTTAACAGGACCTTCAGTGAAACAGATTAGCAGGATATGTTGTTATGGCAGGCTAAATGATGTGTACTATTTAATATTTAGATTTTTTATATTCTGCTGATCATGCACTTAGATACCTAAATCACACTAATGGGTTTAATCAACTATTAGAATATGATTAACCCAGAAATTTTATTCTACTATGTATGTATATGTAGTGATCTTAGAGAAAGAGTTTGTCATGCCTATGCAATGTGGCAAGAAAAATCCATGAGTTTTTGTGTAATTGAGTGTCAGATTTATTCAGTCATCTGGACAGCAACAAAGTGGATGTATAGAAGGAAGTCAGAATCTGTGAATTACTGATGACATTCTGAAAGTTGTTTCAAGAGCAGTCAGTAACCCAAAGTTCAGAGGTAAAACCAAGTTGGGAATCTTGAGGACAGAAAGATTTAAAATTTTGAATCAGGGTTCAAACATGAAATTTAAATGAATTTTACCAAAGTCCCACAACATTGCTCAGAGTTACTGGGTAGCACAAGTGTTTAAGTGTTCAGCTACTATCCAAAATGTTGTTGGTTTGAATTCAACCAAGGTATCTTAGAAGAAAGGCCTGGCTATCTACATCAGAAAGTCAGCCATTGGAAAACTCTGTGTAGCACAGTTCTCTTCTGAAACACATGGGGCTTCAATGAATTGGGATCAAGTTGATGGCAATTTATTTTTTTGATACCATGTTTCTCACTGCATGAGAAACACCTGTTATAAAGGGATACCTTGAAGGTTTCAGATTCAGCCATAGAGGTACCACTCGTTGTTGTTGTCATGTGCCGTCGAGTCGAACCTGACTCATAGCGACCCCTTCTTGGGTTTCCGAGGCAGTATTACTACGGAAGTAGATTGCCTCATCTTCCTTCCAAGGAGTGGCTGGTGGGTTTGAACCACCAGTCTTCTGGTTAGCAGTCAAGTGCCTTAGGCACTACACTACCAGAGCTCCCAATTACTGGTTCTTAGTAATGTTGGACACCCAACAAAGCCATACCAAACCCATTGCAATCACGTCTATTACTACTAATAGAGAACACAATCTAGAGGTAAAGCATTAATTAGGCACCCCAGTCTATTTTTCAATTTCTTGTTTTGACTAATTGTAGACAACAAACTCACACTTAGTGCTTATAGTAAATTCTGGCTCTTGAATCGTTGAATAGTTCTGTAGCAAACTTTTGTGCAGTTGGCTCTCTGGTGAATATACTAGTTAATAAAGAGAATACAGGAAATTGCCATGCTGTATCAGGGTGACTAAAATTGATAGAATTGTGTCCATATAGAGAAAAAGAGACAAATCTTTTAATAAAATCTTTTAATAAAAATTAAAGAATCTAGGACTTAAAGATTTGAAGAAGTTTTTTTTTTTTTAAAAAAAAAATTGGAAAATCATTTCTATTCTCCATTTTGGAGGGACACACTTTCTTGATTTTAAGTTCCCAGGAAGCCAGCCAAGTTATGATACCATTTTATTGCAAAGAGGAGGTGTAGCTAGGTGCAAACCTATAAATCAACTATAGCTAGGTGTCAGGGTACCTTGACCTGAATATACTCACTTCTGTTTCTGTTATTTGCTTGGGAGCTAGAGTGAGCCAGCCCTAGGATGATTCTGAATAATTCCCATGAACAAGCTTAAGTAGAATGCCAATTCTAAGCATCTCCATGTCTGATTATCCCAAGTAGGGCTGGACTTCAGGTCTACACAAGATACTATCACCACAGGAATATTATATTAAAGTTTACCACTTAAGTGTAGTAAAGAATGAATTTACACAATTTTAGTCAGCTAAGTAATAGGCTGATTTTTTTTAAGGCTGATTTTAGAAAAGGAAAGATTGAGAATGTATTCCATACAACTTTTACTGTGTACATTATATTTGACTATATTTGTGTATGTTTGGGAGGAAGAAAAGAGTAATAACATCAATTATGGTAGTAGCAACAATAACAGCTAATCCTCCTCATGCACTACATACTTACTAGAGACCCTTCTCATTCTACTCATTTAATTATTACAAAGAACACAATGAGTTGGGTACTATGCCTATATTCATGTAATAGATAAAGAAACAGTATAGAGAGGTAGAATAAATTTCCCATAGTCTCACCACTAGCATATTTCAGAGATGGTACCCAAACTTAACCAGTGTATTTTAAGATATGTTAATAGGAGAGAATCAACTCAGATTAGGAGGTTGAGAATGATAATTGTACGTGTGGAACAATATGTCACTGAATTGTACATGTAGAAATTGGTGAATTGATGTCTGTTCTCTGTGTATATTCTCAACAACAACAACAAAAATAAAATAAATTACATTTAAAAAAAGAAAAAGATCAATGATAACAACAAGTACTGGACCTGCCACAGCCATGGCAGAGCAGGCAGATCCATTTAATAGCAATGGTGATAGCTAACGTATGTAGATCATTTATTAAATACCAGGCATTTTGCATTTGTTTCACTTATGGATCACAGACACTCTGTGAGATTGGCATTATCATTCCTATTTCACAGTGGAAGAAGCTTTTAAAGGTTAAAGGGCTTCCCACTAAATAAGTGGGAGAGCCAGGACTTGAATTTTATCTGTTGTCTGAATGGCTATGCTATATTGCTCACCAAGATTATATTGCTCATTTAAGTTTTAATTGATAGATGTTCCAATGTTATTTCATAAGAGGCTGTCTCTCTCTACCTTTTTCACATTTGACTACATGTATTTGAATGGAGGGCATCCAATATAAGCACCACAGCTGACTAAGAACAAATTCTATTATAAGAGCTCTCTTATAAGGTACCGAATAATGTCATCATCTGTCTCTACATAATATATTTTGAAGTCAAGGTTTACTCGCTTGCTTTATACTGACTATTTTTAGTGCATGAAAATGATAAATAATCCTAAGGATATGAATTATAAGAGAGTGCAATCATTTTGTGATTTGGTGAAAATTTAAATCTCTTGGTGAATTGTCTCTGGGTTTTCTTGAACTTGAGAATAACAGCTACCACTCAGTTTTTGACATGACCTTCCATAGTCAATGTTCTGTACCTTCATTAGTAGTCAGGTTTCCTGGTGAATCTTTTCTCTGCCCATTTACTAGGATGAGTTCCTGGTTTCAGGTTTCATTATGTGATAAGAATTTACCATGCTTTTGCACAGTCTTTTTAAACAATATTTTAAATATCTGTGCACCATTCCATTGGGTTTTTGTGCTTTTCCTTTCCTTACTTAGCATTTTCCCATTATTAGTTAGAATGAGATTGTCTCCTATCTTGTCCCCTCATAATAAGTCCATGATAAACATCTTTGTGTATACTTTTCTTATTCATGTATTTGTTTGTTTTCTTAGAACATATTTTTAGGAGCAGAATATTATTAGATCTGAGAGAATTGAAATTTTAAATGCTTTTAAATGCATACTAGTAATTTGTTTTCCAAAACTGTTGTACCAAGTTTCATGACCATGACCCATGTATAAGACCGCTTTTTTTGCTCTGCTTAATCATATTCTCGGGAGCTCTGGTAGCATAGTGGCTAAGACACTTGCCTGCTAACCAGACAGCTGGCGGTTCAAACCCACCAGCCACTCCTCGGAAGGAAGGTTGGGCAATCCTACTTCCGTAGTGATACTGCCTCGGAAACCCAAGGAGGGGTCGCTATGAGTCGGGGCCAACTCGACGGCACATAACAAAAACAACAACAACAATCATATTCTCAGAACTAAAACAATAAGCTTATTGTGCACCAAAAAAAACCCAAAAACTGGTGACCCTTAGTTTATACAGAAGAGTGCAAATGATACAACAAAGGGATTGTCCTATGTATTCAGAAGATTTGGGGTTAAACATGGTCTACTGAATAGATGCACTTACTCCTGCTCCTCCTTTCTTAAAGTCTGGGTAAAATAAAAGTAAATAAATAAATATGTTATAAACCTGTAAAGTATTAGATGGGAGATGACAACATATTTTTAGAAATTGAAAAATAGAAATGAGATATGAAAATGAAATGCCAAAGGCCAACAAGACAATTCTCACAGGAATGACCCTCACATGGGAACATTAGTTATTCAGAAGTGGGATGGACTAAAATGAGGGAAATGAATAGAAAGTGTTCGTAAGAAGCTTTAACCCCAGGGCCCTCCTCAATTCTGTGAAGCTAAGTGGCAGCCTCTTTTACTTCTTGTAAAAGAATAAAGATTTCTTTAGTGGAGAAATTGACCCAGAGAGGCTCCATACCCAAGGGCACCACAAAAAAGAACAGGAAAAAAAAATAGGGAAAGAAGAGAGGTTGGTACTAAAAATGGAATAATACATGAAAGTCTAAATACTCGTTATCTATAACACAAGGATATGGCTAATGTCTCCAATTTACAACTCAAGAAATAACAATATTTCCTTATTGTTTATGACCGAGTAGGAAGATGTGAGAACAAATAGCTAAAAAATTTAGAAAGAGATTCAAGGGTAGATAAAGGTGAGAGCCCCTTGAGGAAATTATTAGTTGTTTTTAGTTATAATTAGGTTAAAAATATACATGATTATCTGATTAAAAAAAAATATGTGCAGAAAACGTAACATGGTGATAAAAGCTGAAGAAATTTCCTGAAGAAACTTCCATGTGCTAGAACAGCATTTACTATACTGAGGACAGTTCCATATTTCTTTGTCCTAAGGGCTGGAATTTTAGAAATTTTGCAAGACCAACAGTTTATTAATGGCAAATACCTTTTTTCAACAATATAAATAGTGGATATACACATGGAAATTGCCAGATGGAATAAACGGAAATCAGATCAACTGCATCTGTGGAAAGAGGTGATGGAGAAGCTCAATATCATCACTCAAAACAAGGCCAGGAGCTGACTGTGGAACAGACAATCAATTGTTCATATGCAAGTTCAAGTTGAAGCTGAAGAAAATTAAAATAAGTCCACAAGAACCAAAATACAACTTTGATTATACCCCATCTGAATTTAGAGACCATTTGAAGAATAGATTTGACACACTGAACACCAATGACCAAAGACCAGATTAGTTGTGGGATGACGTCAAGAACATCATATATGAAGAAAGCAAAAGGTCATTAAAAAGGCAGGAAAAGAAGATCAAAATAGATGACCGAAGAGACTCTGAAATTTGCTCTTGAATAGAGAGTAGATAAAGCAAATGGTAGAAATGCATGATACATAAAAGAATTAGAAAACAATGACAAAGTATGAGCTGAACAGATTTCAAAGGGTAGCTCAAGAAGACAAAGTAAGATATTATAATGAAATGTGCAAAGACCTGGAGTTAGAAAACCAAAAGGGAAGAACATGCTTGGCATTTCTCAAGATGAAAGAACTGAAGAAAAAAAATACTGTGAGGCAGAAAGTCTTCAAAGTAACAGCTTTGAAAGATGGAAAATGAATAAGGGAGAGAAAAGAATTGATACCTTTGGATTGGGGTGTTGGCAAAGAATTCTGAAAAATATCATGGACTGCCAGAAAACAAACAAACAAAAAGTCTGTTCTGGAAGAAGGGCAGCTGGAATGCTCCTCAGGAGCTAGAATGGCCAGTCTTTGTCTCACCTATTTTGGTCATGTTGTCAGAAGAGACCAGTCCCTGGAGAAGGATATCATGCTTGGTAAAGTAGAGGGCCAGCAAAAAAGGGGAAGACCCTCACAGTGGCTGCAAGGATAGGCTCAAGCATAGCAAGGTTTGTGAGGATGGCACAGGACTGGGCAGTATAGTGTTCCATTGTTTATACAGCTGCTATGAGTCAAAATCAAAGCCATAGCACCTAACAACAGCAACAATGTGAGCTAGAATCCACCTGATGGCAACAGGTTTTTTTTTGTTTATATTCCTAACAGTCACAGTCTTTCCAGTTACTGCAGAGTCATTATTTCCACAGTAATTCTAGAATGTTTCAGTGTTAAATAATCCATTCTGTTCCTAAATATTAACATTGTTTCACCTAGTTAATTCACTGGCCTCTACTAAGAAGAGAAACCAGGATTTATTTTATTTTATTTTATTTAACTTTTTATTGTGATTTGGGTGCAGGTTTACAGAACACATTGTTTTTCATTCAACAATTCATGCACACTGTTTTGTGATATTGATTGCAATCCCCACATTGTAACAGCACTTTTCCCACTTCCTCCCTGTGTTTGCCATTTCCATTCCTCCTTCTTTCCTATCTCTTTCTGCTGCCTGAGTTTTATCCCTGGGTAAATGCTACCTTTTTGATTTCCTATGGCTAATTGTTTTAAAGGAGCTCTGGT
>NW_006921698.1:5112392-5113765 GCF_000298275.1 Orycteropus afer afer | reverse complement strand
AGGTTGGGCAATCTTACTTCCGTAGTGATACTGCCTCGGAAACCCAAGGAGGGGTCGCTATGAGTCGGGGCCGACTCGACGGCAAACAACAACAACAACAATTGTTTTAAGGAGTACATACGTCCCTGGTGGTATTATTCACCTTATGGATCCGTCTGTCATTTGGGTGAAAGTTGAGTCAATGGGGTGAGTTTAATTCCAGTCCTGAAGTGTATCTAAGAGCCTTTGATTCCATCAGACCCTATCAGATGAATGAGCCTGGTATTTTTTTTTTTTTTTTATTTTGAGTTTTGTTCCACATTTTTCTCCAACTCTATTCAGGACCTCCTATATGATCCCTTTCAGAGTGGTCAGCAGTAGTAGCTGGGCACCATCTAGTTATTCTGGTCTCAGGGTCATGAAGGTTGGTGTTTATGTGGTCCATTAGGCCTTTGGGCCAATTATTTCCTTGTGTCTTGGATTTTTTTTTTTTTTTTGCTCCAGATGGAGAAAATTATCTTTGTGGACTATATTATATCAATTGACCTTGGTGTTCCCTGAGAAAATTCCCTCAAAGTGTTTGGTTATGGCTAAAAGTTTCCATAACTTTGCCCCCTACATGCTCTACTATAGCATGGTTATATTTGCAGCATATGTAAATTCACATGTAGAAATATCTTCTGTCAGACTTAGATATATTTGTGGATGTAGTTTTATTTGCCTTTGTACACCTTTTCAGCTTGTGTTTATCTATGTATCTACTTCCAGTTTATCTTAATGGACTCTCTTACACATAACCTCCATTTTCATGAAAATTATCAAGAGAAAATATCATTGGTGCTAATTAAAGTTATAATTTGAAAGATACAAAATGGAAAGGATACATAATATAAGTTAATTTTAATGAGGAAGGATAGCTTAACATGCTCCCACTAGTTGTGATGTTCATTATACCTGGTTAAATGTAGGGAAATTTTCTCCATGTTTCTCACTTAATTTCTGTATTTCTTGAAGTATCTTAATTCCTTTAATTCTTCAAAAACTAGTGAACTTTTCTGGCTAAATTTGTAAGAATGGAAGCAGAGTGCTTTTTTTAAATCATATCAACTACATCTTTTGTTCAAAAGTCAGCACAGTCTAGGAGGAAGCTCAATTAAAATAACTGATGTGTTTGATTCTTTGCTGATTAAACCACAAAGGTACCTTTCCTTAACTTTTACAATAATGGACTAATACAATATTTGTCCTTTTGTGATTGACTTATTTCTCTCAGCATAATGTCCTCCAAGTTCATCCAGTTATGCAGTGTTTTGCAGACTCTACATTATTCTTTAGCGTTGCATAGTATTCCATTGTGTGTATGTACCATAGTTCTGTTATCCATTCCTCAGGTG
>NW_006921698.1:5102420-5108374 GCF_000298275.1 Orycteropus afer afer | reverse complement strand
TGTTTCTACCACTTTATCCTGCTTCTTTGTGTGGACTGTGATGGCCTGTTGTTTCCGAGGCATCGTGACATTGTTGTATTTAGATCTGTTAACTGTTTATGAAGAGCAGCCAAGGGTGGTTCAGGGTCTTCTTGGTGTTTTTTTATCGATGGCCCATTACTTTTCAGTCTTGCAGGCTCCAAGTGTCCTTGGGATTGCTGGAAAGCAGAACATGTTCTTAAGCCCCAGAAATCTGTGAGAGCGCTGTCTCTTTAAATATCCAAAATAGTCAAGCCTCTTTTTAAACCTTCAAAATGGTGGCACCCTCTGGACTGGTAGAAGTCCACTGCTCAGCTCACCTTTCTCTTCACAGTCTCTGTTTGTTCCCCAGCCACCATGCACAGTCCTCCATGTGGTCCCTGGCTAGCAGAGTGATTTTTAGGTTAGTTCTTAAGTCCTACCACCACAGGAATCTTCAAGAGTGCTGTCTCTTTAAATTTCCAAAATAGTCAAGCTGCTTTTTAAACCTTTAAAATGGCGGCGCCCTCTGGACTGGCAAAAGTCCACAGCTCAGCCCCCTTTCTCTTTACCGTCTCTGTTTGTTCCCCAGCCACCGTGCACAGTCCATGCAGTCCCTGGCTAGCAGGGTGATTTTTAGGTTAATTCTTAGGTCCTATCACCAGTTGGGAATCTCCAAGCCACCTGTACCGTCAGGGTCGCTCAGGTCGCTGTCAGACTGTAGCTCTGTATGTCTCCTTTTTTGGTATTTTCATGCAAATTCTTCTGCTAGTTGGGGTTTAGTTCACTTCTATATCCTTCCCTTCAAGGCTCAGGGGTCCAAGATTAACTTCTGTGTCTGCATTAATTGGTTTCCCTTTTCTTTGTTGAAGAGGGTCTGTGCAGTCCTTCTGCCTAGTCTGCCATCTTGCCGGAACTCCTCTATGAGAATAATTTTAAAAGATGCTTGGTCTGCAAGTTTCTCTGAGGGAGAAGTGAAGGTTCATGTGTACTTTGATTTTATGTTGTAGAGAGTACACATCTCTGAGGAAGAAGTGAAGATGTGCTGTCTCTCACATCATTATCCTGAAGTGCATCCATGGAGCCCAGTACTATAAAATTAGAGATCCTGAGTTGGGGCAGCTCAAGAGGAGATGTAATTATCTCCTGGATAGTAGAATTTGGATTTCTGTTTCAGCAAAAACATGTATGTGTAGAACTAAACATTTAGCCTATGTTTTGACAATGAAAAGCACAAATCCTCATTGCTGGTATGACATGTTCAGGATAAAACAGCTATTTTCCCACTATTTTGGCAGCTTCAACTACCTATTTTGTGAGCTCTGAGGCTCCCCTTAGCAAATGCAAGTGTTGTAACAAAGAATAATTCTTTGGTCATCAGACTATCCCTTAAATTAGTTAAAGTCTATAAGACAGGTAGCATACAGCAGTTTGAAGGTAGGCGCCAGTTCTAAGTAAGAAGGATAAAACTGTGATGGTGTTGTATACACACACACACAGACACAGACACACACACACACACACACACACACACACATATATATATATATATATATTTATATAGTCAGTTCCTCAATATATATAGTCCTCAAATCCTCAAATATATAGTCAGTCTTGTTTAGGGTCTGGACTATTGTGGTGGTTAAATTTGTGTATTATCTTGGTTGGGCCTGGTTGAGTGGCTGGGCAGCTGAATGTAGTTATTCCCCATGGTTAGATTGGTAATTAACTTCATGTGGAATCTATTGGAGCAGCTGAATAGCTGCTTTGAGTATGTGGTCGGCTTCCTTTATATAAGAAGCAGCTTTGGGAATGGTCTCTAGCTTATGGCACTCTTGAACACTGCGTGTAGCCAAGTGGCTGTTCAACAGCCTGGCATGTCCTGCCAATCTTGGGTTTTCATCTGGATTTGAATTAGTAGCCTGCCATGTTGTTTGGTAACATTGGGACTGTGCCCTTTTACCTCTCAGCCTTGGGCTTGTCAGCCTCAGCAGGCAGCCAACAGCTATCTGAGTGAAGAAAAGTCTCCAGCTTCAGTAGGCTGGGAGCAGGAGGCAGAGTTGAAGTCCAAGGTTGAGGGGCTTTTACCTAGCACCTAGAGTCTGGAGCTTTGAACTTGGACTTAAAGCCTCCAAACTGTAATACAATAAACTCCTGTTTGTTAAAGTATCCTATCTGTGGTATATTCTTGTCAGAGTGGCACTAGGTAACCAAAACAACTATACCAAAGGATTTGTAACAGAGGAGCTCTGGATTATGTCTATGTAATAGCTAGAGGAACAGGACAAGCATCTGGTTTTGCTTTCTTGTCTTACTGGACTTGCTACTTTATTCCTGGTGAGCAAAGCAGGGTCCAATTTATTCACAGCCTCTTGGACTGGCTCCATCTCTCCTTCTTTGCCATTGCTATGAGCTAAACTCTGGCTGGATGATAAAAATTCCTAATCCTTCCTTTTCTTCTTTCTTCTAGATAGACTTTGGGAGGAAAAGGAGTTGGCAGTACAACTTGCTTATGGTTTACCCAGACCTTGAGTCTGAGTCTTGAATAAGGACCATTCATTTAAAAGAAAAATATCCTGTTTGCAGTCCCTTTTCTGGAACAGGAAATTTTCCTTAAGGTAATAGCAGGCCTGGGAATTAGCTCTAGGTTTCCTTATTCCTGGAATAAGGAATACTTTATTCCTTATACTTTCCTTTGGTCTTCCACAGTGTTGTGCCAACAACTCAAATATGGAATTTATGTCATTGTTTCCTATATAGTTGCACTGATCAGTTTTCACATCTAGATGGTGAACCTTTTGAAAACATGAACTGTGACTATGCAGAAACTGTCAAGTATTAGATACACAGTAGATAATACTTTCATGTTAATTATACTTAGTAGATTTGTAGGAGTAAATTTAAGTCAAGCTTGCCATCTGGTGAGTATGATTTTTGCCTTATTTTCATCCTCGTCATTGTCATCATTACTGCCAAAAACACTTGAATGCCCTCTATTTTTGAACTCTGACACTAGAACTGATGGAACTCCCCTGGTAGAAGACCTAGCCCTCTATATGTGCCCAATCAACATCCACGGATACTTGCTTTGAGGAGCTCTCATCTCTCACAGCCCTTATTGATCTTATCAAAAACATGTTCAAAAACAGAACATGTGGCTAATAGTTTCTATCCTTGAAGAATCAGTTTAACTTTATACCATGTTCAGATCTTCACTTTCTTTCTCTCAGGCCTACTTCGAATTCTGATCTTACATAAAGATTTTGTTTTTGTCCATGATCTCTTACCCACTTAATGGTTTTTTTGATTATTTATGAGACTCTTCTATAATTACTAAGTTTTCCAATTTGCCCTGGTTCACTGCTTCCTGTTTGTGATGCTTGCATAGCCCTTCCCCAATGCACAATGTAATGTGTGCTGTAACCATTTGCCTGTACATAATATCTTTTACTATATTCTTGTAATACTGTCCAGCTTTTTCTGTCCCGCTGTTGATTACACTGTAGAAAGAACTGGGAATATGGAGACTCAAGACATAATTAGTCTCATCTTTCAAAAGGATCTGGAAGCAGAATCTATCCAGATAAAAAATGAAAACATTTTAAGGTAAGTTTGAAAAATACCTCTTAACGAGCTATAGAAATTCTGAGGAAGATGTGCTCTGAAAATTAGGACAGGACTAATGGAAAATTTCATCCTTAAAGATGTAAATTATGGAAGGATAACATTTGAAAATATGGTTAGAGGTACAGAGGGATACCATCACCCACCTGACAGTTTGTTGTACTATGGTGACTTCTATGTTGCTATGATGCTGGAGGCTATGCCACCAGTATTTCAAACACCAGCAGGGTCACACATAGTTAACAGGTTTCAGAACTTCCAGACAAAAGCTAAGAAGAGAAGCCTAGTGATCCCTTCCAAAAATTAGCCAGTGAACACCTCATGGAGCATAGAAAATATTGTTTGATATAGTGCTGGAAGGAAGGTTGGGCAATCCTACTTCCGTAGTGATATCAGCCTTGGAAACCCAAGGAGGGGTCGCTATGAGTCGGGGCCGACTAGACAGCAAACAACAACAACAACAACAACATAGTGCTGGAAGACAAACCTAAGTTGGAAGACACTCAAAATACCCAGTGGCTGCAACACTGGGTAACATATCACTGATCCTGAAGATAGCCTAGGACTGAGCAACGTTTCATTTTGTTGTACGTGGAGCCTGCATTGAGTCAGAGCCAACTTGATATCAAATGAAAAATAACAACAGAAGAATGAAGCAAGAATGGAAATATCATGCAATGATTTTCATTGATTGACTCCTAGATATTTATAGAAAATCTATGGACAGGCACTGTTCAGAGAATACAAGGATATGTTTGGAGTAGAGGAGATAAAATGGATATCAGAGAACAAAATCTTTGAAATAGGAATTTTGACTTTTTTGCAGAGTTGGAGAGTTGTAGAAAATACCTGATCAGGAATGGTAATGTTGAGGTGATCCGGGAATGGGTAAATATATGAGAATTCAGCTGCATTAGGCACCTCCACCCCCAACCCAAAAAATCACCAATATTTTCTTTATCAACTTAGCTTTAGTTTTCTTATCTGAAAAACAGATCATACTAATGTCTGTTAAAGACTGGATCTGGCCTGTGCATTTAGTGTGAAGTTAGGACAAACACTGAACCACAGTTGAGATCATTGCTATCATACTGGTTCCTATGCTGTTGTTTTTTCTTTTGTTTCTTCACTTTTTCTTTTTTAGCTCTCTCTATATATGTTGTTGTTGTTGTTGTTTGCCATCAAGTAGGACCCGACTCATAGCAACCCCTCCTTGGGTTTCTGAGGCAGTATCACTATGGAAGTAGATTGCCCTATCTTCCTTCCAAGGAGTGGCTGGTGGGTTTGAACCGCCAGCCTTCTGGTTAGCAGTCAAATGCCTTAGGCACTATGCCACCAGAGCTCCTTTAAAAGATGATACTAAACAATACATTTAGTGGGTATGACAATAAAAAAAAATTGTAAATTCTGTAATATCATCTTGGTGCGTAGAACCAGCTTTGTCAACAGGCAATTTTATGTTTTGTGAAAGAGGTTTTTCTTCATTAAGGACTGCTGTGGGGAACATTCCCAGCATAGCAAATTTCTAAAATATTTTACAATGCACATTTCTGGACTTCTCTGACTGGGCTGCTATCAAACAGTAAAGAGGCTTTGTGAGTTTTTAGCACTACATTGGTAATTCAGCACACACGATGACTACTTTGGATTCAAAGGAACCACTTAGAGGTTGTATCTTTCATAGTCTATTTTTCTGTATCATGTGTAAATGATATTCCTTAAGGGATTTTTTAAAGTGGTATTATTTAAATATAATAAATCACACAAATATTCAGTGTACAGCTCAGTGAAGTTTTGTATATGTATATACTCTTGCAACCACCACTCGAGTCAAGACATAGAACATTTCCATCACCCAAAAGATTCACCCATACCCCAAACGGGAACTACTCCTCTGACTGCTGGCATTATAGCACTTTATATATGCAGAATCAGAGAGTATGCTCTCTTTTGTCTTTGAGTTCTTTGACTCAGCATAATGTTTTTGAGATTCATCCATGTTGTATGAATATCTGTAATTCTTTTTATTTACTTTTCTGTTGGTAAACTTTTGGGTTATTTCAAATAAAATTATTATGATATTCTTGTACAAATATTTCTGATATTTTAGTTTCTCTTGGGTAAATATCTTCCAAAACACCAAACTCTCTGTCATTGATTCAATTTCAACTCATGTTGTTGTTTTGCGCTGTCGAGTTGGACCCGACTCATAGAGATCCCTCCTTGGGTTTCTGCGGCAGTATCACTATGGAAGTAGATTGCCCAACCTTCCTTCTGAGGAGTGGCTGGTGGATTTGAACCACCAGCCTTCTCATTAGCAGTCAAGTGCCTTA
>NW_006921698.1:5094500-5102320 GCF_000298275.1 Orycteropus afer afer | reverse complement strand
CTTCCTTCTGAGGAGTGGGCTGGGGGGTTTGAACCACCAGCCTTCTCATTAGCAGTCAAGTGCCTTAGGTACTATGCTACTAGAGCTCCTATTTCAACTCACAGTGACCCCCATTGGGTTACCAAGACAATACATTTTTATGGAAGCAGACTGCTTCATCTTTTCTCCATGGAGTGGCTGGTGGGTTCAAACCACCAATCTCTTGGTTATCAGCCAAATGCCTTACCTACTACACCACCAGAGCTCCTTCGGTAAATATCTAGACATAGGATTATTGTGTGATACCCACCAACCACTCTGCAGAAGGAAGATGGGATATACTTCCATAATGATTTATAGACTGGAAAACCAATGGGGTTGCTATTAGTTGCAATCAACTCAATGGGAGTTTGTTTGGAGTTTTTGTTTAGTAAGTATATGTTTAGCTTTATAAGAAGATACCGTATTCTTTCAAGTGATTGCACCATTTACACCAACAGTGGGTAAGTATATGAGTTTTAAGTTGCTCCACATTTTTACTAATGCTTGATATCGTGAGTCTTTTAAACCTGAATCATTCTGGTGAATATGTAGTGGTATTTCATTATAGTTTTAACTTGTACTCCCTTTAAATATTAACAAAGGAGCTCTGGTGGTATAGTGATTAAGGCATTTGGCTGCTAACCAAAAGGTCACTAATTCAAACCCACCAGCTATTCCACAGTGGAGAAAGATGAGCCAGTTTGCTTCTGTAAAGATTTATAGCCTTGGAAACCCAATGAAGGTCTCTACGAGTAAGAATCAACTTAATGGCAGTGAGTTTGTTTGTTTGTTTTTTTGGTTAAAATATTAAAAATGAGTACTTTCCCATTTGAGTATTCAGTATTTGGAAATCTCCTTTCGTGAAGTTCTAGTTTAAGTCTTATAGAATTTCAAACTGGATCTCTGTGTTTTTATTACTGAGATGTAGGAACAGATATGCTTATTGCAAATGTCTTTGACCAGTCTGTTCATGCTTATTCACTTTGTCAATATCATTGTGCTTTGATGAAAAGAAGTTAGGTTTAATTTTAATTTACCTTTAATCAGATTAATTTTAATTAACCACTTAAAATTTGTCCAATATACCAATTAAATAATTGTCAACATTTTTTGTTTATTAAATAAATCTTTGCCAATGTCAAAGTCTTGAAGTTATTCTCAATTTTTTTAATAGAAGCTTGTTTGTTTCATTTTCATTTTTAAGTCTATGAGCCACTTTAATTTTTGTGCATGATGGACAAAAACGGTCAAAACATTTTTTCTCTATATGGATAGCTAACTGCTCCATCACTTTTATTGAAAAAGAACTTTCTCCATTGGATTGCAATGATAGTTTTTTTTTTTTTTTTGTAAATCAATCAAGTTTACATGTATGGGTTTATAACTGGGCTTTTTATTTGGACCCATTGTTATATTTACGTACCTTTTATTTACCATAACTCTAATCTTAATTATTGAAGCTGTATATTAAGTCTTAAATTTCTTTCTCTTTTTTACATATAAATTTAAATTCACCAGTTAGATTAAAAAAAAAAAAAATCCTGCAGATTTAAATGGCTATAGCATTGAAACTTTAGGTAAATTTGAGGAGAATTCAATTTACAACAATGCTGAGTTTTCTAATCTGTGTATTTAGAAATGTTACTTTCTTTCTTCCTTGCTTTTTCTGTTTCCCTCTCTCTCTTTTTGTCTTTCTCTCTTTCTTTTGGTGTTTTCCTCCCTCTATCCCTCCCTGAAAGTACAAAAGATATTCATAACTTATAACAATGTACTTTAAATTAGAATTCTTACCAGATTCTGTTCAATGTAATAAATTTTCAGTAGTTTTTAACTCTACTTGACTCCTCCTGTCATGTTTATTTGTTGGCTATTTTTGTCACATATTTCACATCTAAATATGTAATAACCACAAGGATTTGTTAATGCTGTTGTTTTAAGCATTTAGTCATGTTTCATGTATATCATCATTTCTATAGTTACTTTTTACATCTTGCACTTCTATTCTTTCATCTTTGATCATTTGCTTTTACCCAAAGGAAACCTCTTAAATATTTATTTTATTGTGATCTTTTATGTAAGAACTGTTAGATTTGACAAGGAATCAGAGGGTTGGAACTTCAGTTATCACTTTAAAGACTTCTAAAACTAGTGGCATCATAGACAGCTCTTTGTGATTTTTAGAAAGTTTCAAGTACAATCATCCCTTGGTATTCACAGGGGATTGGTTGCAGAACTATCTCTCCATATCAAAATCCATGAATATTCAAGTGCCTTATATAAAATGGTGTATATTCACATATAACTTATAGACAGCCTCCTATATACTTTAAATCCTCTCTAGATTACCTATAATACCTACTGCAATATAAATTCTATGTAAACAAGACTTTCCACTCCTTCTTAGCTTTTAGGGCATTGCTTTGACCACTTAATGCCCCCCCCCAATATTTTTGACCCCTGATGGGTTGAATCTGCAAATGAGGAACCCATAGATAAATGGCCTTACTGTAAAATATAAATATACCATGAACTCTAAAGCCATAAAAAATTGAATATATTTGAAATATCAAAATTACAATCAATATTAGTGTAGTTTTTGTTAATGCTTTATATGTTTTCTACACACCATTACCTGTATAACAGCCTAGATGATAAATGTGAAAACAACAATCAGGAGCAAAGGCATTTGACTGCTAACCAAAAGGTTGGAAGTTTGAACTACAAGCCACTTCACAGAAGGAAGATGAGACAATCTACTTCAATAAAGATTTATTACCTCAGAAACCCAGTGGGGCTCTCTATGAGTTGGAATCAACTCAATGACAATGGGTTTTGGTTTGGTATAGAAAGGAGTACCTCTTCTTCATATATGTTTGCCATTTCCATTGTTGTTGTTAGGTGCCGTTAAGTCATCTCCAACTCATAGTGACCCTATGCACAACTGAACGAAACAATGCTCAGTCCTGTGCCAGCCTCATGATCCTTGCTATACCTAAGTCCATCGTTGCAGCCACTGTATCAATCCATCTTGTTGAGGGCCCTCCCCTTCTTTTTTGACCCTCCACTTTACCAAGCATGATATTTTCTCCAGGGAATGGTTCCTTCTGACAACATGACCAAAGTAGATGAGATGAAGTCTGGCTGTTCTCGCTTCCAAGGAGCATCCCTGGTACATTTCTTCCAGGACAGATTTGTTAGTCCTTTTAGCAGTCCATGGTACTCTTAGCATTTTTCTTCAATACCACAATTCAAAAGCATTAATTCTTCTTCAGTCTTCCTTATTCATTGTTCTCATTTCCATAATAAAAATAAAAATATATAAAATAAGAATTAACATTCTTCTTAGCTGAGCACTCTTCAATGAGATAGTAAGTTATGTCATCTATTTTGGGAGTTAGACTGAAAACATTGTATTATGGATTCTCTGTCAGAGTCCTTGTATTTAACAGTCTTCTTGGAATGACTTTGAATTGTGTGATTATAGAACTTTCAACACCATTCTCTTGAGAACGTGTCACAACTGTTCTATTGAATTATTTCTTTTTATTCTTTCTTCTCTAGAATGAAGTACTTGATTCCTAGGGAAACCAAACTTCTTTGCCAAAGCCCTATTTACTCAACAACTAGAAGCCAAGATTGAATACATTTCATTTTATTTTGATTTTGATAGAGACATTTCTTATTCATGTCCAGAAGACAAGCATTTTCCACTCACTAAAACTGGAAAAAGCATGTGTATTTCATAACTTGAAAAGAGTTTTGAAAAATTTTTGTAAAATGTAGAAATGTATAAAACCACTTGCAAAAATGGCAAGGAGGCCACATCTTCCGACCTCCTCTAATCCTACAAGAGGAAGACAGGATTACCAGCAGTAACCCAAGGCCTATTCCTACAAGGCCAGACATGCTGCCTCCCTCCAGCCCTTTCACCAACCGTTTCTCCCAAAGCACCCACCACCTCTCCTCTGGGTTCGATAATTCACTGCAGGGGCCACACAGAACTCACAGATTACGGGGTTTATTAGGTAAGCACCAGGCTACAGCTCAAGTTTGGGAAGAATGCTCAGTCTCTCTCCCAGCCCACCGTCCCTCAGCCAACAGTCTCTCACAGTCTCTTTCCCAGCAGTGCTGGTCCCTCGGTGATTCACTCAGCAATGCGTGTCTCTTTCTGGGGTGCGTGTCTCTTTCAGCAGCACGTCTTCCTCAACCAGCAGTCAGAGAAAGTTCTGCCTCTAGGAGGCCTCC
Organism: Orycteropus afer afer; assembly: GCF_000298275.1. Taxonomy (NCBI): domain Eukaryota; kingdom Metazoa; phylum Chordata; class Mammalia; order Tubulidentata; family Orycteropodidae; genus Orycteropus; species Orycteropus afer. The sequence continues at coordinate 5,098,054 of NW_006921698.1, read as the reverse complement.
TTTTGAGCCCGGCAGGGTGGTCAAACTAGCCAATCTCAGCATCAGAACTCTAAGCACCTGAGAGAGAATGGGAACCTCCCAGAACATTGTATCGTGCCACGCCCAACAGAAATACTCCACAATCAGGAGCTCCTCAGTTGCTCATTCCACCACTGAGTTTACAATGACTTATGGGTAGAAAAGCGATACAAAGTAATTTACTACACTGCACCACTGTTGAAAATGTTAAGATTTTATAGTATTTGATTTATTCTTTTTTTTTTTTTTTTTCTGATAATAGAAATAAACCATGAAGGGTAAAATTGAGCCCTTTCTGACTTCCTCTATCTACCCTTCATCCCATTCTGTCCCTTAATACAGAAAAATCTATCAAGAATATTTTATGTCTATTTTCAAACACTTTTTAAAATTATACATACACAGATAGATTAATCATATATATTGTTTGGTCTTTCTCACACATACAATTTTATCAATTAGTATTTATTGTCTGAAAGTTTTCTTCTTCCTTCAGTGTTATATTCTTCAGATCCATCTATATTCATATGCGGAGAAACTTTCATTCTATCTTCTGCTTCTTCACTCCCTGGAAACCAGTCAATCATTAGGAAATCTTTGGAACTTTGAACATAGGGTAGGGTAGGGTTGATTAAGTGCTCCTCTAGTTCAACAGAGTCCAGAAAGATCATTGAAATCTTGATCAGTCTTAGCCAGAATTGTTTATTCTGAAATCAGTTCAGTTCCAGGTGAATATGCATTCATTTAACAAACATTTTTTTTTTGAGCCAAATGATATGTCAGACATTCCAATTGGGATGATGAGTAAAATGGAATATCTCGCCTCAGAGAACATAATATAATATGATATGTTTCAAAACAGAATTACATTAACAAAGCTATGGGGTCCTAAGGAGGAAAGGACCATGTATTTTAAGGTAGAGAGAATTTTCAGAGTGTTTGATATGTTATTTTTGAAGTAGAATGCCATTACTGGTTTTGAAGATGAAAGAAGAGGGCCATAAGCCAAGGAATTTGGATGGCCTCTAGAAGTTGAGAATGGCCCGCAACTGACTGCCAGCAAGAAATCAGAGACCTCAGTCCTACACTGGTAAAGAACTGGAGTGGTGATGGCTGGTCAGTAAAAATGACAAGCTTAAATGCAAGAAACAATTCCTATGGCCATATATCAGATCTTTTCAACATCTGGAAGCTCTGGTAGTGTAGTGCCTAAGGCATTTGACTGCTAACCAGAAAGCTGGCAGTTCAAACTCACCAGCCACTCCTCAGAAGGAAGATTGGGTGATCTACTTCTGTAAGGATAACACTTCGGAAACCCAAGGAGGGGTCGCTATGAGTTGGATCTGACTCAACGGCAATGAGTTAGTGTCAACATCTAGTACAGTTTCACCTCTTAGCTATTAAATTTTAATTTCTTATTCTTGAACCATAGCTTACTTTCCTGCCACCTCCTCTTAAAACATCTGTTCAAAATAACTGAAAATTCTGTTTTAGTGGTTCCACCCTTTTACCCAAATCTAACAGCCCCTTTCTCATATAATTACATTCTATTCTTTTTGCCAATAATTACATTTATACTGATTTCTTAGACTTGCTTGCAAGTCTTTTTTCTCCACCTCCAATGGGAAACTTCAAACCTGAAACAATCCAACCATCTTTGATCTTTAACCTTCAGTTTAATTGTGATACTGTTTTGGTTACCTAGTACTGCTCTGATAAGAATGTACCACAAATGGGAAGTTTATTCTGTTACACTTCGAGAGACTAGAAGTCTGAGTACAAAATGCCAGGCTCTAGAGGGGGTGTGAAAGCCCCTCGACATTGGGCTTCAGCTCTGCCTCTTGATCCTGGCCAATAAAGCTAGAAGCATCTCTTCCTCCCCGGCAGCTACTGGCTGTTGAGGCTGACAAGGCCAAGGTTTACAAATAAAAAGGCACAGTCTTGATGTTATCAAACCACACAGAAGGCCATTAATTCAAGTCCATTGTAAGTCCCAAGGTCAGCAGAGCATGGCAGGCTGCTGAACAATGACACGGCTACATACAGGGTCCAAGCATGCCATAAGCTAGAGACCATTCCTAAGGCTTCTCTTCATATACAGGAAGCAGACCATATCCCTAGGGCAGCTACTCAGCTGCTCACAGTAGATTCCACCATAGAGTTGATTACCAGTCTTATTATGGGGAATACTATATCCAGCTGCCCAGCCACTCAACCAGGCCCAGCCAAGTTGATACACAAACTTAACTACCACAGATACCCTGATAGAAAATGCAGTAGCTTCTACTACTTTGTTGAAGATCAAAGAGTACAGTGTGTATTATACCTTAACAAAGAAAATAACAGCAACATCGTGATAAACATAGAAAAGATTAAAGTTGTCAAAGATATCATTTACTTGGATCTACAATCAAAACCCAAGGAAGTGGCAATCAAGAATCACACAAGACTTGCAAAATAGCATCTGGTCAGTAGTCCGCACACTAATTCCTTCTAGCATTTTAGGTGAAAAACTAGGTGCAGCAGTTTGAAATAGGGATTCTGGTACTCTGAACAGCTCACTGAGTCAGAGGGCACCAAACTCCGGGGAGTAGGATTAGAAACAGGAAAGGGGCAGGGGGAAAATAGCAAAAACAGGGGAATTGGCCCTGCAGAGCATGGACTGGCAGGCAAAAAAGGCCATCAGAGACCTCCCTGAGGGGGAGCACTGGCAGGTGGGAAGGGCCATTGAAGACCTCCCTGGATTAAGGAAGAAGATGGACCACACCAGTATACCAGCACTCACCCTATGGATTTACCTTCAGCACCTGATTTTATTGGTAAACTTGTGTCTGCTGGGTGCAAATGGGCACTTCCAGCACTGATGAAACCCAAGCAGAGACCATTAACACTCCAAGGGGGGGGGGGCGGGGAGGAACTTCCACAGCGGATTGTGAGAATGGGCTTGAGCCAACTTTTTGGCACGAAGGGGCCAGTGTTTCACTTTGTCGGTAATCTTGGGTCTGCTGGGTGCAAGTAGGCATTTCCCTCCCTCTGGCACTGCTGAAACCCAAGTGAAGAGATCACTGTGCCACAAGTGTGTCAGCCCTAGGAGGAACTCCCATGGTGGATTGTGGTGTGAGCCAGTTGTCTTGGGTTGCCCTTTTGGCATGGAGGAGCCGCAAGAGTGGGGTTTTTGCTTGTGTCTGAGCCTGGCAGAAAGTAGTGACCCCCTAATAACTGTAGACTTTGCTGATCTTGAGCTGTGGACCTGTGAATGACAGTACAACGTCATCATTACCAGCCCACTCAAAGCTCTAGAAATTGCACCTAGCAACATGGAGGTTCCCTTCCTTTGCTCTTCCCCTCCCATATTCTCCACCAGTACCCTCATTCATCCAATAGAAAAATCACATTCAGCCACTATAATAACTCCCGGTTCAAATTCTAAACCCTCTTTACGACAGAGACCTACCTACATCCACATTCCACACAGCGATTCCATCATCACAAAGAAAACTGCAGAGCAACCCAACACACCTGTATTAATAACCAAA
>NW_006921698.1:5087625-5094060 GCF_000298275.1 Orycteropus afer afer | reverse complement strand
AGTTAGAAATCCAGAAGATGAATACCAAAATTACAGAATTACACAATACAGTAGAAGTACTAAAGAGTAGGATAGAGCTGGCTGACACCAGCCTGTATGAAGAAAAATCAGAACAAAGATAACCTAACAGTTATATGGAACAACATGAAAAGAAACAATATATGCCTCATTGGAATTCCCGAACAAGAAGAGGCAAAAAAAAGCAAGAAAATTGTGGAAGACCTCCTAACAGAAAACTTTGCCCCATATCATGAAGGAAGAAAAGATATTTGTCCGAGAAGCTCATAGAACCCCACACAAGATAGATCTCAAGAGAAAGACACCAAGGCATATTATAATCAAACTCTCCAAAACCAAAGACAAATAAAAAATTTTGAGAGCTGCCTGGGACAAAAGAAATATTACTTATAATAATCAAACAGTTAGGCTCAGCTCCGATTATTCAGCAGAAACCATGTAGGCAAGAAGGCAATGGGATGGCATATATAAAACATTGAAGGAAAAGAATTTCCAACCAAGAATTCTATATCCATGCAAATTATCCATCAAATATGAGGGTGAAATCAAGGCATTCCCAGAAAACCAGAAATTAAGGGATTTTTTGAAAACCAGACCAACCCTACAAGGAATGTTTAAGGAAGTCCTTCCAATAGAGAACCCACAACAAAATCAGGATACGTGACATCAACACTAAAACCAAATCAGAAATAAAAACTCAAAATAAGACCATAAAATATTGTACACTAAAAATCAAGGAAGCCAATCTGCACATGGCAATGACAACTAGCCTATTAGAGGGAATAAAACTTCTAGGTTCTAACTTCCAAATGGAGAGGAAAACAGGACAATGTCTTCATAGTATTCACTGTTCTAAAGATACAGAGAAAAGAATTCACTCCTAGGTATCCACAGATAAGATTAATAATCCTCCTAAGCAAATCCAGAAGGAAGGAAAACATAAGGGTTTAATAAGCACAAAACCAACAATAAGGAAGAAAAGAGAGGAAATACTTGACAACAAATTGAATGCAGCACAGACAAGTATATGGACCAAGGAAACATCAACAACATGACAAAAAAAAAAAAAAAAAACCACAATAGAATGACAGCAATCAATTCATAGCTATCACTAATTACACTCAATATGAATGGACTAAATGTACCTATCAAGAGAAAGAGAGAGGCAGATTGGATAAGAAAAGGACCCATTGATATGCTGCCTACAAGAGATACACCTTAGACACAAAGACAAAAACAAATTAAGAGTTAAGGGGTGGAAAAAAAATATACCAAGCCAATCACAGTCAAAAAATATCAGGAGTGGCAATATTAATTTTTGATAAAATAGACATTAAGGTGAAAAACATCAAAAGAGACATAGAAGGACATTATATGATGCTGAAAGGGTCAATTGACAAAGACGACATTATGATAATAAATATTTATGCACCTAGTGAAAGTGCTCTAAAATACATGCAGCAAATATTAACTGAATTACAAGGGACAATAGACAACTCTAAAATAGTGGTAGGAGATTTTAACATACCACTTTCAAAGAGGGATAAGTCAACAAGAAAAAAACTCAACAAAGATACAGAAGAGCTCAACAATACAATCAAACAACTCGAACTCATAGACATATACAGAGCATTCCACCCAACAAAAGCACAATTCACATTCTTCTCCAGTGCACATGAATCCTTCTCCAGAATAGATCGTATGTCAGGACACAAAACAAGCCTCAATAAATTCAAAAGCATTGAAATACTACCAGGCATCTTCCTAGACCACAATGCTATAAAACAATAAATTAATAATAGGAAGAGCAAGGAAAAAAACATCAAACACAGAAACTGAACAATTCACTGCTCAAAAACTACTGGGTAGTAGAACAAATAAAAACTGAAATAAAAAAAATTCCTAGAAACAAATGAGAATAAAGATACATCATACCAAAACCTATGGGACACAGCAAAAACAGTATTCAGAGAACAGTTTATAGCAATAAATGCATGCATCAAAAAAGAGGAAAGAAACAAAATCAACACTCAAACTCATCAACTTCAACACCTAGGAAAAAAGGAACAAAAGAATCCTGCAGTATCTAGAAGTAAGGTAATAATAAAGATCAGAGCAGAAATAAATGAAACAGAAAACAAACAAACAACAACAACAACAACAACAAAAACAGAAAATCAACAAAGCAAAAAGCTGGTTCTTTGAAAAGATTAATAAAATTGATAAATCACTGGCAAATCTAACAAAAGAAAAGAAAAAGAAGATCCAAATCACAAGAATTATAAATGAAAAGGGTGTCATCACAGCAGAACCAACTGAAATAAAAAAAGATACTGACAGAATATTATAAAAACAGTACACCAACAGATTTGAGAACCTGGAAGAGATGGACAAGTTTCCAGAATCACAAGGCCTACCTAAGCTACCTCACTCAATGATAGAATACTTGAACAGACCTAAAACAAAAGAAGAAATCGAACAGGCATAAAAAAATTTCTCACAAAGAAAAGTCCTGGCCCTGATGTCTTCACTGGAGAATTTTACCAAATATTCAGAAAAGAATTGACACCTATGTTACTCAAGCTATTCCAGAACATAGGAGAAGATAAAATACTTCCAAACTCATTTTATGAAGCAAGAATAACACTAATATCAAAACCAGGGAAAGACACCACTAAAAAGAAAACTACAGACCAATATCCCTCATGAACATATATTAAAAAGTCTTTAACAAAATCCTAGCCAACAGAATCCAACATATCAAAAAATTAATACACCCTGACCAAGTGGGATTCATACCAGGTTTACAAGGGTGGTTCAACATCAGAGAAACAATCAATGTAATCCACCACATAAACAAAACAAAAGAAAAGAACCATATGATTATATTAATCAATGCAGAAAAGGCATTTGATAAAATCCAACATCCATTCCTGTTCAGAACTCTCAGCAAAACAGGGATAGAAGGGAAATTCTTCAACATAATAAAAGGCAAATATGCAAAGCCAACGGCTAACATCACTTGTTGTTGTTGTTGTTGTGTTGTTGTAACATCATTATCAACCGAGAAAGACTCCAGGCATTTCCCTTATGAAGGGGAACTAGACAGGGATGCCCTCTATCACCACTTCTATTTAACATTGTATTGGAAGTCCTGGTCAGGGCGATAAGGCAAGAAAGAGAAATAAAAGGCATACAAATTGGCAAAGAGGAAGTAAAACTATCTCTATTTGCAGAGCACATGATCCTGTACATAGAAAACCCAAGGGACTCAATAAAAAACTACTGGAATGAATAGAGAGGTTCAGCAAAGTGTCAGGATACAAGGTCAACATACAAAAATCAGTTGGATTCCTCTACCACAACGAAGAGTCCTCTGATAAAGGGAAACAATACCATTTACAATAGCTACTAAAAGGATAAAATATCTAGGAATAAACCTTACCAGAAACACAAAAGACTTATACAAGAAAACTATAAAACATTGCTACAAGAGACAACAGGAGCACTACATAAATGGAAGAACCTACCTTATTTATGGATAGGTAAACTGAATGTTGTGAAAATGTCAATACTACCTAAAGCAATCTACACATTTAATGCAATCCTGATCCAGATTCAAACAAATTTTTTAAAAGACATGGAAAAACCAATTACTAACTTCATATGTAAGGGAAAGAGACCTTGGAGAAGCAGAGCACTTATGAAGAACAAAGTGGGAGATCTCACAGTCCTGGATCTTAAGACCTACTATACAGTCACAGTAGTCAAAACAGCATGGTTCTGCTACAATGATAGACAGATAGAACAATGGAACAGAATTGAAAGTCCAGATATAGACCCATCCATCTCTGGACAGCTGATCTTTGACAAAGGTCCAAAACCTATTAAATGGGGAAGAGACAGCCTCTTTAACAAATGGTGCTGGCAAAACTGGATATCCACTTGCAGAAAAATGAAACAAGACCTATACCTCACACCATACATATAAACAAATTCAAAGACTTAAATGTAAAACCCAAAACTATAAAATTCATCAAAGGTAAAATAGGGGCAAATCTGGGGGCCCTAATTTATGGCATAAATAGACTATCAAGCATAACGCAGAATGCACAAGAGGAAGAAAAGAAGCTAGATGACTGAGATCTTTTACAAATTAAATTCTTATGTGCATCGAAAGACTTTGTCAAAAGGATAAAAAGAGAACCTACAGATTGGAAGAAAATATTTGCCTATGACATATCTGGTAGCGTAGTGCCTAAGGCACTTGACTGCTAACCAGAAGTCTGGCAGTTCAAACCCACCAGCCACTCCTCAGAAGGAAGATGGGGCAATCTACTTCTATAGTGATACTGCCTCGGAAACCCAAGGAGGAGTCACTATGAGTCAGGTCTGACTCGATGGCACATAACAACAACAACAACAACAACACCGTGACATATCTGATAAAGGACTTATCTCCAAAATCTATAGAAAACTTCAACACCTCAACACCAAAAGACAAATAACCAATTCACAAATGGGCAAAAGACTTGAACAGACACTTCACCAAAGATGATATACTGGTGGCCAACAAACACATGAGAAACTGCTCATGATCATTAGTCATTAGAGAGATGCAAATCAAAACAATGATGAGATATCATCTCACCCCAGCAATAATAGCAACATTCAACAGGTCAGAAAATAACAAATGTTGGCGAGGTTGTGGAGAGATTGGAACTCTTCGGCAGTGCTGGTGGGATTGTAAAATGGTACAACTATTGTGGCATATGGTATGGTGTTTCCTTAAAAAACTGAAAATAGAAATACCATTTAACCCAGCAATTCCATTACTAGGAATATATCCTAAAGAGGTGAGAGACAATGCACGAACAGACATGTACACCTATGTTCATCGCAGTACAATTCACTATAGGAAAGGGATGGAAACAACCTAAATGCCCATCAACGGATGAGTGGAAACCAAATTATGGTACATACACACAATAGAGTACTATGCTACATTAAAGGACAGTGAAGGATACGCGAATCATCTCACATTGTGGATGAGCCTGGAGAACATTGTGCTGAGTGAAATAAGTCAATTGCGGAAGGACAAGTACTGTTTGAGCCCATTACTGTAAAAAGACAAAGAAGGGTTTGCTTGAAAAGGGGACTCATGTTCTAGGATACTGGGGTGGGGAGGGAAGGGGAGGGATTAATTTCAGGCTAGTTGGGGCCCACACACTGACATGGATAAGGGGAGGGATATATGGAAAGAGTTTGAGACCACCATGATAACATTAGGAAAAGGGAGGACACTGAATTGTGCACATAGGAGATAGATGACAGATGCTAACACCAACTAGTGTGCCCACAATACCGCATTATCATTAACACCAAACACCAGGCTTCAGATAAACACATAAACACCAAAGAGGATAAGATGGGGGTCAGTGAACAGAAGTATACTGTAGACCAAGGATAGACTCAGAGCAGGCTAATCTTGCACCAGTGATACAAAATACCTGCAGTTCTTACAGAAATAATAGAAGACAGACACAGAGAAATCCCTCAGACACTATGGGAGAGAGATCCAATGGATCTACTGTCTTAGGACCATAGTACTGGGGGATACCAGACTCAATTGGCACGACAAAATACATGAAAGCCTTGTTCTGCATTCTACATTGGTGAGTAGCAACTCGGGTCTTAAAAGCTTTCAAGTGACTATCTAACATACACCTAATGGTCTCCTAGCCTCAGAAGAATCCAAAGAGAAGAAGAGTTCCAAAAAACAAGGGCATTGGAACCAATGAGCCCTAGGACATGATAGCCCTTGAGACCAGTAAAACTAGATGGTACTCTAGTTTTACTGGTCTCAATGTCAATGCCAGCCACTCAGGAAAGGGTCAAATCTGGAGATCCTGGATAGAGTGGGAGTAAAAACATGGAACAAAATCCAAAAACTCAATAATAACCAGAATTACTGGTTAGATGGAGTCTGGTGAGACCCCCAATATTATGGCCCTGGAATACATTCTACACCTGGAATAAAACTCACTCCCAGGGGCTGGCTTTCAGCCCAATAGTTAACAAGATGTACATATAGACCATTCAACCCAGGGGGCTGCACCTACATACTCTATGATAATACATCCCTTAGAGCAATAGAGCATGGGACACCAGAGGGGCAACATTCACATGAAGGAAATGTAGGACAAACAGGAGTACATAACTATGAGGGGCACAGGGTGAGGGTTAATGGGCAGAGAGGGGAGGAGACTGGGTTATGGTTAGGCATGGTAAATGGGGAGTGAAACTACATGTACACATAACATTGAATGTAAAACAAGCTCTTAAAATTAAAAATAAATAATCATACAGCATAGTGCCTAAGGCACTTGACTGCTCACCAGAAGGCTGGCGGTTCAA
>NW_006921698.1:5073035-5087442 GCF_000298275.1 Orycteropus afer afer | reverse complement strand
GTTATGTGCTGTTGAGTCAGCTCTGACTCATAGCAACCCCTCCTTGGGTTTCCAAGGCAGTATCACTACGGAAGTAGATTGCCCCATCTTCCTTTCGAGGAGTGGCTGGTGGGTTTGAACCACCAGCCTTCTGGTTAGCAGTCAAGTGCCTTAGGCACTAGTTACCAGAGCTCCTATAGCATTGGGCAAAGCTGCACAAAAGACCTCGTAAAGATGTCACTTTGAAAGCTAAGGTTCACCTGATCCAAGCCATGGTATTTTCATTCACCTCATGTGTGTGCAAAAGCTGGGCAATGAATAAGGAAAATTGCAGAAGAATTGATGCATCTGGATTATGGTGTCAGGGAAGAATACTGACTACACCATGGACTGCTAGGAGAATGAACAAATCTGTATTGGAAGGAATGCAGCCAGAATGTCCCTTAGCCAGAATGCTTAGAAGCAAGAATGACGAGACTCCATCTCTTATACTTTGGACATGTTATCAGGAGAGACTAATCCTAGAGCAAGGCATTATGGTTGGTAATGTAGAGGATCAGTGGAAAAAAGGACTGACTCTCAATGAGATGGATTAGCACATAGAAATGATCAAACATAGAAATGGTTGTGAAGGTAGTGCAGGGCTGAGCATTATTTTATCCTGTTGTACATAGTGGGGTTGCTATGATTCAGAATTGGTTCCATGGTACTTAACAAAAAAAAACAATCACCACAAATTCATGATCTCCAAGCCTAACCTAGTCTGTTATTATTGCTCAGAAATTGTTCTGTGTCATTTATCAGCTATTGTCCTATTCCTACAAAGATAGCCAAATATTTCCCACCCTTTGGAAACCTTCCACCCTACTGAATTTCACAAAACTCTCAGCAGATCATCTTGCCTCTAGTTTTAAAGATAAATCTGAGATAATATAAGAATTTCCTTTACTTCCTGTCACTAAGTTACAAATGTATCTCATTCACACCTACGCTCATTCCTTCTCTATTTCAATGGGGGAAAAACAAAAGTTATTCTATTCCTGATGTTTTATATCTCTTTCCAGATCTCCTCTTCTCTGAACTTCCTAAAGACCTTGATGCACAAATTTTTCTCCATATTTGATTGTATTTCTCCAATGGTCTTTTCTTTTTAGTGTAAAATAATCATTATTTACTTCCAATTAGAGCAAAACAACAGTAAAACCCCCTTCAATTTTTCCTCCCCTCTAGGACCATTTTGTCTGCTTCACTTTATGGCTAAGCTCTTTGTAAAAAAAATAAGGCTACACATTTTCACCTCACATTTAGTTTCTTAGAATCTGACCTCTACCTACACTAAAGACTGAACCCCACCTCTGAAAGTCACTACTGACACTCTAGTTTCCAAATTCAATGCATATCTTAAGTATGTTTTTCTTATCTTCTTAAAAAGACAAGACAGTGTTCACAATTTCTTCTGTATTGAAATTCACTCTTCTTGGATTCCAAAACACTAAGTCACTCCTAACTTCCTCCCTGCTTTTTAAATAGTTCCTATTGAGCTTACTGCAAGGAATTTTTTCTATTCATTTTTATATCCTAGTTCCTCAAAATGGTATTACTTAGTTGGTTAGCTCCAAAAATTGTTGTTACTTATTTGATCATGTTCTATTCTTGCTAGAGATGTTGTCTCATGCACTTTGGACATGTTATTAGGTGAGACTAGTCCCTAGAGAGGAGCTCTGGTAGTGTAGTCCCTAAGGTACTTGACTACTAACCAGAAGGCTGGTGGTTCAAACCCACCAGCCACTCCTCGGAAGGAAGAAGGGCAATCTAATTACATAGTGATACTGCCTTGGAAACCCAAGGAGGGGTCGCTATGAGTCGGGTCTGACTCAATGGCACATAACAACAACAACAACAACAGTCTCTAGAGAAGGACATTATGCTTGGTAAAGTAGAGGGTCAGCAAAAAAGAAGATCCTCAATGAGATGGGTTGACACAGTGGCTGAACAATGGCAATGATTGTAAGGATGGTGCAGGGTTGGGCCGTGTGGCATTCTGTTTGTATATAAGGTTGCTATGAGTAGGAACTGACTTGACAGCACCTAACAACAACTTTCTGAATAAACTTTTTACAAAAACTCCAAGTATTACCTTGTTGTTGTTGTTGTTATGTGCCGTCAAGTCAAACCCTACTCATAGCGACCCCTCCTTGGGTTTCCGAAGCAGTATCACTACGGAAGTAGGATTGCCCAACCTTCCTTCCGAGGAGTGGCTGGTGGGTTTGAACCGCCAGCCATCTGGTTAGCAGGCAAGTGTCTTAGCCACTATGCTACCAGAGCTGACACTAGTAACTCCATAATGTATGTCTAAAGGAGATTGCTCTCCTGAACTTCAGGTACATATATCTAATGATACATAAATTTTCCTCATGAATGTTTCTCAGGTACCTTGACCTCAAGTGATGAAATTGAATTCCTCATGTCTCCCTCTTACTACAATTTTATCTTATTCTGTGTGTTCTATGTTAAGAAAGAATATGACTATACACCTAATTTCCCAATCAAGAAACCTGGAAGTCATCCTATAAAGTATTTCTTCCTACTCTAAAGCTCAGCAAGTGCTGTTTATTTATCTTTTAAAATATCCCTTCTATCTATCCTTTTGTTTTTGTCATGTTATTGTGCCATTGAGCATTGCTTTGGGAGAAAAAAAAAAATACCATAGTCATTTTTGTCTCTGCTGCAACCTAGGTGTTCAAACTTTGGCAAGTAGGCCTCTAATTGGAAATCCTTTTATTCATTCCTAATTAACCCCTTTTACAAGATTCCATAGGATCTATTGAAAATATTCTCTGATTCTTAATCTTTGCTTTCAATTTATATCCCTATTATCATGGGGAGGAATTTAGGCTTCAATCATGTAGTTTACCTGGTAAAAAATGCAAAAAGTTTTAATTATATGGTAAAAATGTTATCTAGTGAAAAATATGAATTCAGGACTATATTTTCCCTTAAGAATTAAAAGATTAAAAATCAATTATTTCATTGGACAAAATACAGTGTGCTTGCTAAATGTTCTATATGTTTAATTAAATTGAGCCATTTTACCTTATCAGAAAACTCTAAAACAGTTTGATTAACTACAAAGTTGGAGCTTAACAAAGTTTAATATAAAAGTAAGAGGTCCTTTAAAGGTAGTAATTCCTATTAAGTATAAAAGTCATTGAAAGTATGAAATTATTCTTGCTTTGCTTTCATGCTGAACTCATCAAGAAAATAAGGCTTAGTCAATAACTTTGAAATGAAATACTAGAGCTTGCACAAAGACTGTAAAACTATTTTGACTTTAAGCTATGAAATGGTGTCATTTTCTTAGCTAGTAAAACAGCCTTTAATAATGGCGGCCTCTTCAGATTAAAGTATTGACTCAAACATGTCACCAATTGCCCCTGTAATTATATCTATAACATTGACATTGAGGATATTTCTGATACTCTACAGATAACAAATAAAAATGGCATTCTGTCTCAGTGTTTCTCATTATAATGAATCTGACATTTGACTTGAATTATAGACTTTATAACACTAGAAGCCTAGGAGCTTAAAGTTAGAGTTGTAGGTACTTAGAATTATTGTAGTAGCAATACATCTTGCCTGTAACTTGCTGCAGATTGAGTTTGAGGATTTTAGAACAGCAGGCTATGATCCAGTTAAAGTTAGAAATCACATCTCTGAAAGTGGCCTTTGTACTGATAAGGAATTTGAAATCTACATAAGTGAAAAATGGGGACATGAAAACATCCTTTCACAACCACTTTGAGAGGGAGGAAATATGCCTACTGTATTATCGTAGAGATCTGACAGGTTTGGATATAGAAATACTGTCTGTAAATTTTTAGTACACTTTTCCTCTTTGGGATGAAATTTTCATTTGCCATTTTATATGCATTGTAAGGCATTTTCCAATTCCATATTTTCATTTTTAAAGTCCAACCTAAACAATTGTCAAGAGAGTGATTATAAATGAGAGTATTCTAGATTTTCCACTGCAGAGTAGGGCAACTTAAAAGTGATGCAAGATTAGAGGTAGGAGCTCAGGTAGCATAGTGCCTTACGCACTTGACTGCTAACCAGAAGGCTGGTGGTTCAAACCCACCAGCCACTCCTAGGAAGGAAGTTTGGGCAATCTACTTCCAAAGTGATACTGCCTTGAAAACCCAAGGAAGGGTCGCTATGAGTCAGGTCCAACTTGACGGCACATAACAACAACAACAATATTAATAAGGCAGTATACAATCTACAGAATTAGATCGTATCTTGAGTCAACCTCTTTTGAGATATAAAAGATACTAAATTAGTGAGCAGAGAAAGAGGGACCTGACTACCAAGAAAGAAAAGCCTGGAGAAGAACACATCTTTTGGATCCAGGTTCCTGGCTGAGAACCTCCTAGACTTGGGAGAATATTGATGCCAAGACATATGAATATCTTCAATGGGATCCTGGGCACACAGATGTTGAAAGAGAAAAGGACCTTCTCCCAGAGCCAAAAAAAGAATGCTTTCCCCAGAATTGGTGCTCTATTTTGGCTTCTAGCATCCTAGCCTGTGAGAGAGTAGATTTCTGTTTCTTAAAGCTATCCACTTGTGGTATTTCTCTTATAGCAGCCCTAGATAACGTAGACAACAACTATTATTTAAATTCAAGCACAAATCATTAGTGCCAAAGATGAATAAATTGAAGTTTTATTTTTTATTTTTTCACCAACTTCTGTAGTCTGAAATTGAAATAAAATATAATCAAGATGCATTGATAATTACTGATGATTGGTATCCAAAAATTGGAAACAAACAAACAAAAAGGATCAGTATTTCAAAAATATGGCATTGGTGGTAGAAACAATGTTGATCACATGATAGAATTTTACAACATCAATGACTTATTAATTACAAATCTAACTTTCTTCAACTACAAAAATGGCTGCTATACATGAAGATCTCACCAGGGAGAATAAACTGGAATCAAATAGACTATATCTGTGGAAAAAGATGATGTAGAAGTTCAATAGCATCAGTCAAAACAAGGCCAGGATCTGACTGTGGAATGACATCAATTGCTCCTGTGCAAGCTAAAGTTGAAATTGAAGAAAACAAGTCCACAAAAGTCAAAATATTACCGTGAGAATATTCCACCTCAATTTAGATGTCATCTGAAGAATAGATTGGACCCAGTGAGCACTAATGACTGAAATCCAGACAAGTTGTGGGATGACATCAAGAATATCATATATGAAGAAAGCAAATGATCATTAAAAAGACAGAAAAGGAAAAAATACAAAAATGAATGTCAGAAGAGACACTGAAATTTGGTCTTCAGCGTATAGCAGCTAAAGCAAACGGAAGAAATAATGAAGTAAAAGAGTTGAACAGAAGACTTCAAAGGGTAGCTTGAGAAGACTAAGTAAAGTATTATCATGAAAAATGCAAAGACCTGGAGTTAGAAAACTACAAGGGAAGAATACTCATAGCATTCTTCAAGGTAAAAGAACTGAAGAAAAAATTAAAGTCTTGAAGAACATTATGGACAAAATAAAAGTCTCTAGTTGCACAGTGGTTCAGCCATTTGGTTTCTAACCAAAAGGTCAGTGGTTCAAACCCACCAACACTTCCACAGGAGAAGGATGAGTTAGTTCAGTTCCATAAAGATTTACAGTCTTGGCAACCCTGTGGGGGGAGTTCTATGCTGCCATGATTAGACACTGTGAGTCAGAATCAATTGATGGCAGTAGCTTTTGTTTTTTGTTTATAGGGAAAATATTGACTGATGCAGGAAGCATCAAAAGAAGATAGTGTCTCTGTGCCAAAAAGAATTGGCCAATATTCAACGATTTGGCCCAATACTAATTGAAATTTTTCAACAAACAGATGCAGTGCTGGAAGTGCTCACATGCTGATACCGAGAAATTTGCAAGACAGCTACCTGGGCAACTGACTGGAAGAGACCCATATTTATACCCATTTCAAAGAAAGGTGATCAAACAGATTGAGGGAATTATTGAACAATATCATTGATATCACATGCAAATAAATTTTTGCTAAAAATAATTAAAAAATCGTTGCAGCATTACATAGACAAGGACCTGCCAAGCCAGATTCAGGATGGAATGTGGAACAAGGGATATCATTGCTGATGTCAGGTGGATCTTGGCTGAAATCAGAGAATACCAGAAAGATGTTTACCTGTGTTTCATTGACTATGCAAAGGCATTTGACTGTGTGGATCATAAAAAATTATGGATAACATTGTGAAGACTGGAAATTCTAAAACATATAGTTGTGCTCATGTGGAACCTACATAGACCAAGAAGAAGGACCACCCTGTTGTTATGTTGTTGTTATTTGCCGTTGAGTCGGACCCGACTCATAGCGACCCCTCCTTGGGTTTCCGAGGCAGTATCACTACGGAAGTAGATTGCCCCATCTTCCTTCCGAGGAGTGGCTGGTGGGTTTGAACCACCAGCCTTCTGGTTAGCAGTCAAGTGCCTTAGGCACTATGCTACCAGAGCTCCCTAGAGCTGATATATTAGGATTTTTTAGGGTGGAGCTCAGGCACATATACCATCAAGTTGGAAGGTATCAACACATTCATAAACTAGAGTTTCTTCTACTTCCCAGCCAACTTTATTAGTTTAATTGGATCAACTGAAATACTATGTTTTCTGTATGTTCTCTCACAACCACATAGAGAATGTATGCCCTTGGTCAATTCGTGTCACCATTCTCAGCATCAATTTCCCAATATAGAAATTTGAGATGATATCATGTTCCCCTCCAGGTGACTTTGGGCATGAAATGACTTAATGCACATAAGACCTTGTTACAATGTCCACAACATATTAATCACTGATGAATAGAGGCTAATGAATTAACTACTGTCTTATGCATCTGGAATAGGTAT
This sequence comes from Orycteropus afer afer, assembly GCF_000298275.1. Classification (NCBI taxonomy): domain Eukaryota; kingdom Metazoa; phylum Chordata; class Mammalia; order Tubulidentata; family Orycteropodidae; genus Orycteropus; species Orycteropus afer. The sequence continues at coordinate 5,080,523 of NW_006921698.1, read as the reverse complement.
AGTTATGTGCAATCATTGATAGAATTGAGAAAACATTATTTTCAAATATCATTCTGTGTTCTTTGGTTCAAGTGGGGAATACAGATTGAGAAAAATTGTGATTGATATTCCAGGCTTTGAAATCAGCCAGACCTAGGTTTAAACCTGACAAACCTAATGATGTCCCTGGCAAAAGTTTTTATCTTTCTGAGCTTCAGTTAGCTCATGTGAAAACTGAGAGTAAAAAGACTCAAGAATTATTATAAGAAATAAAATAAATGTATTGTAAATGCTTTACATAGTAACGGACATTGCAGCAAGTTCTTTTGCAATGTTAGCCATTCTTTTATAATTACTATTTTTGTTTGTGGAGATCCTAGGTTATGTAAATAGTTAAATTACTTGGCTGATTTGACTGCTAACCAGAAATCTGGCGGTTCAAACCCACCAGCCACTCTTTGGAAGGAAGCTTGGGCAATCTACTTCCCCCTCAGAAACCCAAGGAGGGGTGGCTATGAGTTGGATCCAACTCATGGGCAGTGAGTAACTAAAGGGTTGGAGGTTTGCATTCACCCAGCGTAGCCTCAAAATAAAGGCCTGGAGATCTACATCCAAAACATCAGCTATTGAAAACCTTACAGAGCACAGTTCTACTGTGACATGTTGGAGTCCATTTAATAGCAACTGATAGTGTTGGATTATTTGTAGTAGTAATATTTTCAGCACTTGTTTTTTGCCATTGCAATTAATGAAAGTAATATGACAGTACCGAAAAATATATTGGCCAAGAAATAATAGGAGTATGAGAAAAGGAAGATAGTTCAAGTGTTAACTTTCATTTTGTTTTTGGCATTAAATGTCAATGCTTTTCCTATAATTGTAGCCAGTAAAGATAGTTTGAATTATGAAATTAGCTGGTTAGATGAAGAGAAATATTTATCAATATTATAACTGGTAAGAATGCACATAATTTAAGAGATTATCTACCCTATCATAAGAGTAGTTGAATAACCCTGAGAAATTGAAGTAGTAGAACTGACATATATAAAGATATTTAAGTAAGTGTTTCCAATAGATAGAAACGTAAGTAGTTATAGGTATACCTTGCTTTATTGCCTTTTGCTTTATTGCACTTCCCAGATATTGTGTTTTTTACAAATTGAAAGTTTGTGACACTTCCTGCATCCAAGAAGTTTATTGGCACCAGTTTTCCAAGAGCATGTGCTCACTTTCTGTCTTTGTGTCACATCTTGGTAATTCTCACAAGACTTCAAACTTTTTCATAATGCTATCGCACATTTAATAGACTATGACATAATTTTTATATGCACTGGGAAACCAAAAACTCATGTGATTTCATTTTATTGCAACTTTCACTTTATTGTGGTAGTCTGGAACTGAACCCACGATATCTCTGGGGTAGTCCTGTATTTAAAAAATTTTATTTTATTGAGACATTCCCCTCTGATATTTCACAAAAGTGCTAGAGATTGTTCTCTTCCATTGAAGCTGCAGTACAATTATTTGAGCATCAAAAGATTGATTAGAAACTACTTGAGAGCGTCTCTAATTTTAAGTCATGGTCAATTTCTTTTTGTATCTATCATGATTTTCATTGTTTATTATATTAAAATATTTTTCCTTTTACAAATAATAGATTTTCTGAATTTTTAAAATATTCATTGCATAATGCATTATTTGCAGATTTGCAAATCAAATATGATAATTTTTTAGTCATTTTTGGAAATTTAATTACATCTTGATTGGTCACAAGATAGGTTGAAATGTTTCCAATTACAGGGCTAGGAACTGAGAGTTCTATAGTGTCTGAAAATTTCTATAAGCTGTCCTTAAGTGATGAAGATCAAAGACTACAACCTTCAGAATGGATCACACTTGAACATAAAAAAACAAAAATCCTCACAACAAATAAGCAACATCATGATAAATGGAGAAAAGATTGAAATTGTCAAAGATTTAGTTTTCCTTGGATTCAAAATAAACACCCATGGCAGCAACAGTCAAGAAATCAAATGACTTAATGCATTGAGCTAATGTGTTGCAAAAGACCACTTTAAAGTGTTAAAGAGCAAAGATGTCACTGTGAAGACTAAGGTGCTCCTGACCCAAGCAATAGTATTTTCAATAGACTCATACGCATACAACATCTCAACAATGGATAAGGAAGACCATAGAAAAATTTGTGCATTTGGACTGTGGTATTGGCAAAGAATATTGAACGTTCCATGGACTGCTAGAAGAATGAACAAAGCTATCTTGGAAGAAGTACTGCCAGAATACTCCTTAGAAGCAAGAATAACCAGAGTTCGCCTCTCATACTGTGGTCATGTTATCAGAAGGGAATAATCCTTGGAAAATGATATCATGCTTGGTAAAGTAGAGGGTCATTGACAAAAGGAAAGGCATTCAATGAGGTGCATTGGCACAGCGGCCGCAACAATGGGCTCAAGAATGGCAACAATTGTGACAATGGAGCAGGATGGAGCAGTGTTCTGTTTTATGTTGTGCATAGAGTCACCATGACTTGGAACTGACTTGACAGCACTTAAGAACTACAAGTGGTAAGATGTGATGGGTAAATTTGTTAGAGATCAGGCTTGGGATCTTAGTGAGTGGTGATGGTAGAACACGACCCTAGAGGTGGTGTCACAGTTGTGGATTTCACAAATAAAACTAATCTAAGACTATGGTCAGCTCTTTTCCTGTACACCTTGCAATTTTAATTCCATTTTGTTTATTTATTTTTCTTTTTGTTTGGATGTAGTTTCAGACTTGCTGAAAATGGAAGAATAGTATAAAGAATTCCTATACCTTAGAATCTCCCAAATATTAATACTTAACCACATTTGTTTTCCTTTCTACTTTCCCTTTTTCCCTATCATCTATCATCTATTTATCTACATATATACACACTCACACACACACACACACAATTTTTTTCCTGAATGTTTTGAGAGTAAGTTGTAGACTTTTATAATATGTTAAGTAATTTGCTTTATCCTGGAATATACAGAAGGTGGTTTCAGAATTACTAACCTAGATTATGTGTAAAGCAAACCTACTAATTAGAGTTCAATATATGTTTACACTTTTAGCAATAGGGAGTTCTGGTGGCATAGTACCTAAGGCATTTGACTGCTAACCAGTAGGCTGGTGGTCCAAACCCACGAGCCACTGCTTGGAAGAAAGACTGGGCAATCTACTTCTGTAGAGATACCACCTTGGAACCCCAAGGAGGGGTTTCTATGAGTTGGATTCGACTGGATCGATAAGTTTGGATTTTGTTTTTAGAAATAATCGTTCAAAATTTACTCTTTCTTTTTTCTCCTTTAAGTGAGATTATGTTGTTAATTTGAAAAATGGTTGACTCATTATTTTGTGTGTTTTGTAGGGTTTTACTCACACCTATTTGATTTTTTTTTTTATTGTGGCATATATAGACATATATATATAAATGTCTGCTTTTTCAACATTTCTTACATATACAAAATAGCGACATAAATTACGTTAATCTATAGTACAATAGTATGCCATTATCCATTTTCAAATTTTTTCATCACTTAACATAAGCTTAGTGAATTTTTTTTTTTTTTAATTTTTATTGTGATTTGGGTGAAAGCTGACAGAGCAAATTCACTTCCCATACAGCAGCTCACATACATATTGTCTCATGACATTGCTGCATGATGCAGTGGCTCCCCTCTCAGTTCCTCCCCATAGTTACCTCTTCCCTGTGTTCTTCCCTCCCATGCACTCCTGCCCCCTGAGCTGTTTCCCTGTGCATACACAGCCCTTCTATTCTCCCACGATTATTCTCTCCAAGGAGTGTATCTACCTAATGTAAATGTTCAGCTCATATGTCTCTTTTGTTTGGCTGGAAGCCACAGGAGTGGGTATAATTCCAGACCTGAAGGGCAACTAGGGGCCATAGTCTCAGTGGTTCCAACAGACCAAGTCTGTTTTTTTTTTCCTAATGATTTTGAGTTTTGTTCCACATTGTTCTCCTACTCTATCCAGGATCTCCTACAGAAATCCCCCTCCAAGTGGTTGACAGTGGTAGCTGGGCACCATCTAGTTCTTCTGGTCTCATAGTCATATAGGCTGAGGATCACATGGTGTACCAGTCTCTTGGACTAATTGTTTCCATGAGTCTTTGGTTTTCTTCATTCTTCTTTGCTCTGGATAAGGAGAGACCCATCGTTGCAAACTTTGGCTGCTTGCAAACTTTTAAAATCTCAATCATTACTTACCAAAGTAGGAAGTAGATCAGTGTGTTTGTGTAGTGTGTTATACCAATTGAGCTTGATGTCCCCTGTGACTATGTTCCTAAGCCTACAGATCCAACTAATTGCTCTCTCTGTGTAGCTGGCTGTGCTCAAGAAGTAACTACAACCTTAGCCTTTGTCAGCTCTACCTGGGGATTCTTACAGAACACACAAATACACTTGTAGAAACATTGTCTGCCAACCCTATACATGGTCATGGGTACACTACCCCCTGCATGTTGTTGTTGTTGTTATATGCCGTCAAGTCGGCCCCAACTCATAGCGACCCCTCCTTGGGTTTCCGAGGCAGTATCACTACGGAAGTAGGATTGCCCAACCTTCCTTCCAAGGAGTGGCTGGTGGGTTTGAACTGCCAGCCTTCTGGTTAGCAGTCAAGTGCTTTACCCACTATGCTACCAGAGCTCTTACCTCCTGCATAGACATACCTAATACTTTAGCCTGTCTACTCATCTATCCACCCATATATCAATGTTTGCCTTCAATGACAAAATAGTACTGTTTGTGTAAAAGGGTTCATCTTTGTTGTCTGTACCTCCCATGAACCTCTCTATGTCTTTCTCTTCCTCAATGCCACTGTGTTGATCACTCACATTTGGTACATTGCCCTTCTCTTCACCCAAATCAATACTTGTCTTTACCTATTCATGTTCCCTCTCCTCCCCTCCCATTCCTGGTAATCAACAAAGAAAATTTCCTTTCATATGTAAAACTTTCCTTGACTTTTTAAAATAATTGACTAATACAATATTTGTCCTTCTGTGATTGACTTATTAAACTCAGCAAAATGTCCGCCAAGTTTATCCACACTGTGCAGTGTTTTGCCGATTCTATGTTATTTTTTAGTGTTGCATAGTATTTGATTGTGTGTAGGTACCATAGTTAGGCTATCCATTCTTCTGTTGATGGGCACCTGTATTGTTTCCATCTTTTGGCTGTTGTAAATAGTGCTGCAATGAACATGGATATGCATATTCCTGTTTTTGTCCTTGCTCTCACTTCTTTAGGATGTATACCTAGCAATGGAATTGCTGGGTCAAAAGGTATTTTTAATTCCAACTTTTTAAGGAATCGCTATACTGCTTTCCACAGTGGTTGTATCATTTCCTGGTCCCACCAGCAATGTATGAGAGTCCCAGTCTCTCCCCATCCTTGCCAGCATTTGTTATTTTCCATCTTGATGAACTGTGCTACTAGTGCTGAGGCAAGATGTTATCTTGTTATTTTGATTTACATCTCTGTGATGGCTATCATTGTGAGCATTTCTTCATATGTTTGTTGGCCACCTGAATATCCTCTTTGGTGAAATGTCTGTTCATGTCTTCTGCCTATTTTTTAATTGGGTTATTTGTCTTTTTATTGTTGAGGTATTGGAATTTTCTATAAATTCCAGAGACAAGTCTCTTATCAAATATGCCATTGCAGAATATTTTTTCCAAATCTGTAGATTCTCTTTTGACTCTTTTGGAGAAGTCTTTGAAAGTACATAAAAATTTAAGTTTTAAAAGGTCCATTCTGTCTTGCAACTCTCTTGACCTCCTCACCATTTAGAAGTTCTGGAACTAAACTATTCCCTCTTTTTGGTTTGTATTTGTCAATGGATGTCTCTGCTTCCCTGTTTACAATCTTGTAAGTTTATTTTACTTTGGACACGTCAATAGCTGTGTTGGTTTCTGGGTTATGTCATTTTGTGTATTAATGGTCTGTTGTTGTTTGCTTTCATCGGTTTTCTGTTCAAAGGACTCCCTTCAGTATCTCTTGTAAGGTTGATCTGGTTTTAACAAATTCCCTTAATTTCTGCTTATCTGGAAATCTCCTAATCTTACCATTATATCTGAGAGACAATTTTGCTGGGAATATAATTCTTGGTTGGAAATTTTCTCTGTCAGGGTTTTATATGTACCATCCCATTGCCTTCTTGCTTGCATGATTTCTGCTGAGAAATCACAGCTTATTCTCATAAGTAACTTTTCATTTTTCCCATGCTGCTTTCAGGATTCTTTTTTTGTCTTTGGTTTTGATGAGTTTGATAATGCTAGGTCTTGGTGATTTTCTTTTGGGGTCTATCCTGTTTGGAGTTCATTGGACTTCCTGAATGGATGTATTTTCATCTTTCCTCACATCAGGGAAGTTCTCTTCCAACAAATCTTGGACAATTTTCTCAGTGGTTTTCTTTTCTCTTCCCGTTATGGAATTCTGATTACACATAAGTTTTTCCTTTTGATGGTATCCCACATGAACCTTAGGCTTTCTTCATTTTGTTTTGACCTTTTATATGATTGATCCCTTTCCAAAGAAGTATTCAGGTATTTGTCTTCAATCTCATAAAATCTGTCTTCCAGATTCTCTTCCAGATTCCATTCTACTCTTGTCCTTTCAATGATTCTGTTCTACTCCTTTGTCTGTTCAATGTGTTATCTATTTCTGAAAATTTAGTGTTAATCTTCTGGATTTCTATCTTTAGATTTTGTATCATTTCTAATTTTTCATTTATTTTGTCATTTTGTTCTTGTATTTCCTTCCAAAATTGTTCTAGGTTTTTGTCTGTGTTTTCCTTAATTTTGTCAGTGTTTTCCTTGATCTGTCTCTCAATCCTTTGAAGGTACCTAAATACAAGTCTTTTGAATTCCTTATCAGGAAGTTCCAATGCTGTTTTTTTTTTCAGGGATGTGTTTTGGGTCTGTATCCTGCTCCCTTGTTTCTACCACTTTATCTTGCTTCTTTGTGTGGACTGTGATGGTCTGTTGTCTCCTAGACATTGTGATGTTGTATTTAGGTCTCTGCATTTAAGAGCAGTTAAGAGTGAATCAGGCTCTTCTGGGTGGTCATTTATCATTGGCCAGTTGGTGGAGAAGGAAGTGGTGGCTCTCAGTAAGTGGAGCTGCAGGAGGTGTGGGTGTGGGTGTGTCATTGGGCATGATTGTTGTCTCCCACTCAGTTAGGCAAAAACAATGATTGAAAAACCCTCAAAAAAGTAAAAGGAAGTGGAGAAAAAATACACCACATAAACACACAGGAACAATCACCAAAAAAAAGTGGAAACAAACAACAACAACAACAACAAACCCACAATATTTGGGAAAGGGGCAATAAGAAAAAAGAGATAGAGTAGGAGAATAAAGAAGGAAAATGGGAAAAATACAAAAAGAAAAACAAGGAATGAGGTTAACCACAAGAAAGAAAAATGGGAACAAGGAACAGAGAA
>NW_006921698.1:5061540-5072886 GCF_000298275.1 Orycteropus afer afer | reverse complement strand
AAAAAATCTGGGCAGGGTGGGGAAGAGTCCCCAGGTTCTGTGGAGCACACAGAGTGGGATGGAATTCCTGCCAGCCCAGCAGGTAAGTGGGAGTGAGGGATGGTCACACTTTTGTTCACCAGGATGGTGTGGGGTATAAGAATAATAAGGGGAATATCTCATCTTTCCCATCGTTGGCATCTGGAATATCCTTGTGGTTCCTGGCTAATAGAGCCTATTCTTAGGTCCCTGGAATCTGGGAGAATACTGTCACTTTAAATATCCAAAATGGTTGGACCAGTTGTATTCATTCAAAATGGCTGCACCCTCTGGACTGGCAAAAGTGCACAGCTCAGCCTGCCTTCCTCTTCGCTGCTTCCCCATTTATTTACCAGCCACCAGTGCAGTCCTCCATGCAGGACTTAAATTTTTGTTTAATTTTTAGGTCTTAACACCACTTGGCAATATCCAAGCTGTCTGTGCCATCAGGATCACTGACAGACCACAGTTCTGTATGTTTCCTTTTTTCGTGTTTTCATGCAGTTTCTTCTACTAGTTGGAGTTTAGTCCACTTCTGTAACTTTCCTTTGAAAGCTCAGGGCTCCAGGATTACCTTCTGTATCTGTGTTAATTGATTCCCCTTTTCTTTGTTGAAGAGGGTCTGTTTGGTTTGTCTGCTTATTCCACCATCTCAAGGTTGGTGACTTTTAAGCAATGAGTCTCTCTTTCCTCTCCCTCCCTGCTATGGTAATCACTAATGAAGTTTGATCTCTATACACTAGCCTATTCTACATTTTTCATATTAGTGAGATCATATAATATTTGTCCTTTTGTGACTAATTTAACTCATAAGAATGTTTTCAAGGTTCACTCATAGTGTAGCCTATATCAGGACTTTGATATTTAAAAATTTATTATATTTGAGTGTGTGAAACATAAACATAGTTCTAATAATGACACTATACAATAGTTATATTCAGGGAAGGGTCAATTATGCCCTTTCCACATTTATTCTATACTATTCCCCTTGTTCTCACCCATTCTTGTAGGTAACCATAATGATTACTATCTAGTTGTTTTTTTTCTTTATCCCTGTGTTTCTTTTTTAAAAATAAGATACCTATATATTTTCCTATTCTTGTTTCTTACACAAAAATAATATTCTATAGATACTCTTTTACACTTTACATTTTCTAGTTAATAATGTATTCTAGAAATCATTTCACATGGATTTATAGATTCTTATTTATTTATTTATTCAGATGCATAGTACTCCGTAGTGTAGATGTATGGTTTATTCAACCACTTTCCAAAGTAAGGTCATATAGGAGATTACAATACCAATTCTGCAAGAAATGACTTTATGCATACATATGTTTTATTGCTGGTATCTTTAAGGTACATTTCTAGAAATGAAATTGCTAGGTAAAAGGTTAACATAACATAATATAGTTAGCTATTGCAAAATTCTTCTCAATAGAAATTCTCTACAGCAATGTATGGAGTGCCTGTTTCTTCATATTCTCACCATCAGATAATGTTTTTGTAGTTTTTAATTTTGCCATTATGAATACTGATAGATTATATAGCAGTTTAGATTCAATCTGAAATTTTCTTTTTATGATAAGAATGTATATTTTCTCATACTTAAGGGCAATGTTGGGATGGCAGTTCAAACCCACCAGCTACTCCTTGGAAGGAAGGTTAGGCATTCTATTTGCATAGTGATATAGCCTCGGAATCCCAAGGAGGGGTCACTGTGAATTGGATCAGACTGGATGGCAGTGAGTTTAGTGATAGCTATGTTTATGTATATTTTTGGAGGATTGTCTGCTCATGTCTTTTGCTCCTTTTCTATTGTGGTTTTGATATTTCCACTAAAATTTGAAGTACTTATTTTATTAAATGCTTTTGAAATGTTGTTGTTGTTGTTGTGTGCCGTCGAGTCGGACCCGACTCATAGCGACCCCTCCTTGGGTTGCCGAGGCAGTATCACTACAGAAGTAGATTGCCCAACCTTCCTTCCGAGGAGTGGCTTGTGGGTTTGAACCGCCAGCCTTCTGGTTAGCAGTCAAGTGCCTTAGGCACTATGCTACCAGAGCTATACTTATCTAAGATATATTTTGAAAATATTTTTTTTCTTAGCTGTTGCTTGTCTTTGACTCTTTATGGTGCATTTCACTCACAAAAAATTAATTTATGAGTCAAATTTATTTATTTTGTAATGTCTTTTCCACTGGATTGCACTGTGGTATATAGTAGGAATTCAATACATCTGCTAATTTAACATATGAAAACTCACATAAAAAAGTAAAAGGGGAACATTGTTGAAAAACTATCTCAATTTTTACTTTTCTTGTGTTATTTAGAGGAATTGAAAGTGCTTTCAGATATTAAGTCACTACAAAGAAATATGGTTATAATTTGGTTTGTAATGAACAAAATAACTGAAAAATCCAAAGTCACTGCCATCAGTCAATTTCGACTCACAGTGACCTCCATTGTTTGTTTTTTTTTTTTTTTAAGACTGTAAATCTTTACAGAACCAGACTGCCTCATCTTTCTTCTGCAGAGTGTCTGGTGGGTTCAAACCACTGACCTTCTATTTAGCAGCCAAATGCCTTAACCACTACAGAACCAGAGCTCCTTAATGAATGAAATAGTTAAAATATATTTTATTAATAACTTTCTCTCATTAACTATTTTTAAAAAACTGAAAGCACATAGTTTTGTTTTCCCAGTCTCTACTTGAAGTATTTAGTTTCCTGTGTGTGGCCTCTTTGAGTCTACTACTGATTTCTTTCCTTGTGAACATTGTGTTTTATATTTAAATTTCTGTGGAAATTCATTCTTGGTTCCGCAGAAGATTGTTAAGACTAACTAACTTGGGAAAGACCATTATATGCATTTTTGATGTGTTGCTTGAATATTAAATATGTTGCCCGGGCCCTTTTCTTGATTCTAGAATGAATAGAATGGCCAAGCAAATATGCATCTCTAGATTTCAGAGATTTCTGAAAATTAGCCACTGAAAACTCTATAGATCATAACAAAATATCATCTGATACAGTGCTAGAAGATGAACCCATAGGTTAGAAGGCACTAAAAATGTGCAGTGGTTGAAACAATGGACTCACCCATACCAACCATTATGAAGTTGGCATAGGACCAGATAATATTTCTTTCTGTTATAAGGTAGGAGCTCTGGTGGTGTCCTGCCTAAGGCATTTGACTGCTAACCAGAGGGCTGGTGGTTCAAACCCACCAGCCACTTCTCAGAAGGAAGATGGGGCAATTTACTTCCGTAGTGATACTATCTCAGAAACCAAGGAGGGGTCACTATGAGTTGGATCCGGCTTGATGGCAGTGAGATATATGAGGTCACCATGATTTAGGATACAAGTAAACTGCAACTAGCTACAGGTTTCAGGGTTCAGGGTAGTAGCTGCTAAGGAAGGCCAGGATGATAGAAAAGTGTCCAGGGATATGGCTTGTTTAACAGCCGTTTCCTAGGTCAGATTTGTTTTCAAAGTTTCTATATTGATTGTATACTTGTGGCAGCACTTTTTCCTGTTTGCCACTTGTATTCTTTCTTAGATGAAAAAAAACAACAAAAAAAATGCATTTAACAATAATCATGACTAACTTTCCCACTAAGTACTTTTCTATATTCTTTCTGTTCATTATCACATTCCTCAACATAATCCCATAAAGTAAGAATATTTATTTTCTGAGAACTGGCAAGGTTAAAATACATAAACATTCAGGATCATACAGCTCTTAAGATCCACAGCTGGAAGGCAAACAGTACTCTGTCTGGACTGAGTGTCTAGGTTCTTAATTATTGATCCATGCTTTTGACAAGTTTAGTAAGTGCACAATTATTGGTTGGGAATGGCTAATATATTCAACAGAAAAGAGCTAGAAATACCGAGTTAGTTAAGTTGAACCTCTTTTAAAAACTACATTGTTCATGATGATAATTGACTCAGGGAGGGGAAGGCAGTAACCTCTAATCTCTCTTGTGTGAGCCATGGAAGCAAACTAAACATTAGAAAGTCACACCAGTAAGATGTGAAAAGCACTTCTCAACACAAAGATTTGGAACATAGCACTAAGTGGAATCAAGTGTACAGATCTTTTTCTCTTTTTTTCTCTTTATGCTATTTTCACATTAACCAAAGATAATACGTATCTGAATTAATCTTCATATTTATAGACAAATCATAAAGTACCAGTATTCCAAGAATGAAATTGTGAACCTCAGGAATAATTTTATTAGCAAATAAATGGCATCTGTTGACAATAAAATCACAGTGATATAAATGTTTTTCTGAATTATCCTCCATGACTGGTTCAGCTGCTCTTCAATGATACTGAAATCAGAGTGGGCTATTTTCATCTTTCATGTGGTTGCCTTCCCAGGCATGTCAAGTACTCAAATTTTGGATTCATCTGTCCAAATTTCTCTTGCAGTAGTTGTTCATTTTAGGCCTTATAAGCTAATAGAGATGTGCCTATTTCAAAATATAGATGGATGCCCCTTTTCTTTCTTCCTTTCTTTCTTCTTGTAGCTGTTGGCTCTCCAACCTCTAGAACCTCTATGAATTCAGGATATCCATTGCGCTGCATAAGCTGATTTCACACATGGCAATGCGAAAGGCTGTGTTTTGAATATTGTAAATGGAATAAACTTAACAGTACTTGGTAAATGCTCTCATTTATAGATAAGGTATATATACCTGTCTGGAATCTTAAAAAAAAAAAAAAAAAACACTTATCTTTTCTTTTTGTCTTTAAACAATACAAATTGCTCATGAAACATGACAGGCATGAGGAAAATGCAATCTCCCTCTTACAGAATGAAATTGAACAGAGAATGTTTTTACAGTGGATTTCACACCTACATAGGTCACCACAAGCCAGCTCTTCGGGCTTTTAATTTAAATTTTCTTTGTCATTGTTTTTAAGGCTTTTTATGTAGAAAATGACAACTTTGAAAATCCTATAATAAGAGATAGATTACCAAGGTTTACATAAGAAATTTCAGCTACCATTCCTTCTCAAGTACAGCCAGAATTCTGTTATCTAAGCATTTAATAGAATAAAATTTAGGTGGCTGGGAATCAAGTAACTGAGAATTTGGATCCTTTTAATGTCAGCAAATATTTACTGCCAGCTTCCTAAGTATAAGACATGATTTATATTTATTATATACAGATTTATTTTATGTAGGCATGATTTTGGAAATACGTACGCTCCTCTTGGAAGAGATATCCATCTTGTTGTGACAAGCAATGGAAAATGATAACAGATTTCTTCTTCACCCTTGCAGTTGAAAAGCTGGCAGGTAGACTTCTACAAGCCTTGGTTAGTGAGTAAAACATTGATAAGGGACAGCAGAAGTTAGAAAAAAAAATTAAATTAGAGATAGCTATTTTGGGTCTATGTTGAGCTATAAATAGGATCTTATTAGCACCTTTATCAATTCATCTCTTTATTAGTTTTAGTCATTTGTATTTTTTTTTTTCCGTTCCTACCGATGTATGCAGTGGTTATTCGGGGTTTGATAATTATCAAATTAGTTTCTTTCATGACTCGTTTTGCTACCTTCATACAATGTCTGCTGGTGAAAGAGCAAAGTATATGACTGTTTCCAATTCCCTACCACCTAGATCTGGGTAGTACAAGGCACTGTAAAACTCATTTTCATTTCCTTTTGGAACCAATTTGTCTAGTTTGAACCAAATGGAACTTAAATGGTTCTCTGGGACATTTAAAAATGTTTCATGTCATTAAGCCAGTTTTCTGGAATTCATGTGATAACATTTTTCAAGACTATATGTAATATAAATATGTTGTTGTTGTTATGTGACATCGAGTCGGTCCTGACTCATAGTGACCCCTCCTTGGGTTTCTGAGGCAGTATCACTAAGGAAGTAGATTGCCTAACCTTCCTTCTGAAGAGTGGCTGGTGGGTTTGAACCACCAGCCTTCTGGTTAGCAGTCAAGTGCCTTAGGCACTATGCTACCAGAGCTCCTAATATAAATATATAATACATATATAAATAAGCATATATTTCTATATGTTGTGTGCTATTGAATTGATTCTGATTCCTAGTGATCCACTAGGACAGGCACAACTGCCCCATAAGGTTTCCTAAGCTGTAACCTTAATTTTTAAATATTTATTTATTAACTTTTTATTGTATTTTGGGTGAAAGTTTCTAGACTGAATTCAACAATTCATATAAATTTTGTTTAGTGACATTGATTGCAGTCTCCACAATGTAACAGCACTCTTCCCAGTTCCTCCCTTGTGTTTATTGTTGCTTTCATCTTTCTTTCCTATCCCTTCCTGCCTTCTGAGGTTTATCCTTGGGCAAATACTGTCTTATCAATCCTCTGTGATCTTTTGTTTTAAGAACTGCATACTCCCTGGTGTTATTGTTCACCTTTTAGGCCTATCTATCCTTTGGCTAAAAGTTGATCCACAGGGATGGGTACAGTTCTATAGGTGAAGGGTGCCTCCCGGCCATAGTCTAGGGGGTCGCACCAGTCTCAAACAGATCAGTAAGCCCAGTATTTTTTATTATTTTGAAATCTGTTCCACATTTTTTCTCCTACTCTATCCAAGAATTCCTATTATAATCCCTTTCAGAGCAGTCAGCAGTGGTAGCTGGGAACTATCCAGTTCTTCTCACTTCAGGATCATGGATCCTGGGGTTCACATGGTTCCTTAGATCATTGAACCAATTGTTTAATTGCATCTTTTATTTTCTTCACTCTTTTTTGCTCTAGATGGGGAGAGACCAACAACTGCACATGCTTCTTAGACTCCATTCACTACTCACCAAAGTTAGATGCAGAACATTGTCTTCATGAACTATATTATGCCAACTGAACTTGGTGTCCCCTGAGACTATAGTCCTGAGCCTGCAGGCCCAGCAACTCATTCCCTCAAAGCATTTGGTTATGGCTAAGAAATCACATAATTTTGCCTCCGGTATGCTCTAGTATATTCATGGATATGTTGTTGCTGTTGTTGTTAGGTGCTGTTAAGTTGGCTCTGACTCATAGTGAGCCTACATACAACAGAATGGAACACTGCCAGGTCCTTCACCAGCCTCACAATCCTTGCTAGACCTGAGGCCACTGTTGCAGCCACTGTGCCAATCCATCTTGTCGAGAGCCTTCCCTTTTTCGCTGACCCTCCACTTTACCAAGCACGATATACTTCTCCAGAGAATGGTCCCTTCTGACAACATGACTAAAGTAGGTGAGACGAAGTCTGGCCATTCTCGCTTCTAAGGAGTATTCTGGCTGCACTTCTTCCAGGAGAGATTTGTTAGTACTTCTGGCATTCCATGTTACTTTCAGTATTCTTCGCAACATCACAGCTCAAAAGCATGAACTGTTCTTCTGTCTCCCTTATTCATTTTCCAGCTTTCACATACGTATCAGGCAATTGAAAACACTGTGGCTTAGGTTAGGTTCACCTTAGTTTTCAAAGAGACATCTTTGTTCTTCAGCACTTTAAAGAAGTCTTTTGCAGCAGATTTGCCCAGTGCCTTATGGGGTCGATTTATAGATTGTTGCTTCCTTGGGAGTTGATTGTGGAACCAATAAATCTTTGACATCTTCAGTCTTTTCTCCATTTATCATGTTACTGCTTATTGGTCCAACTGTGAGAATTTTTGTTTTCTTTATATTGAGGTGTAATCCATTCTGTATATTGTAGTCTTTAATCTTCATCAGTAAGTGCTTTAATTCATCTTTACTCTCAGCAAGCAAAGTTGGGTTGTCTGCATACAGCTAATTTTTAACGAGTCTCCCTCCAATCCTGATGCTGTGTTCTTCTTCACATAGTCTGGCTTCTTGTATTATTTGCTCAACATACAGATTAAATACATATGGTGAAAGGATATATCCCTGAGACACCCCCTTCCTGATTTTAAACCATGCAGTATCCCCTTGTTCTGTTCCAACGACAGCTTCCTGTTCTATGTACAGGTTCTTCATGAGAATAATTAAGTGTTCTAGAATCCTTATTCTTCTCAATGTTATCCATAATTTGTTAGGATCTGCACAATCAAAAGCTTATGCATAGTAAATAAGACACAAGTAAACTTTCTGATATTCTTTGCTTTCAGCCAGGATCCATCTGATATCAGCAATGATATCCTTCTCATTCCACGTCCTTTTCTGAATTCAGTTTGCATTTCTGGAAGTTGTTTGATAATTTCCACATTCTGTGGGATCACCTTTCTTTGGAATGGGTACAATATTGATCTCTTGCAGTCAGTTGGCTGGGTAGCTGTCTTCCAAATCTCTTGACATAAATGTGTAAGTGCCTGCAGCACAGCATCTGTTTGTTGAAACATCTCAATGGGTTTTCTGTCAATTCCTGGAGGCTTGTTCTTTCCCAATTCCTTCAGTGTAGCTTTGAATTCATCCTTCAATACCATTGGTTCTTAACCATGTGCCACCTCCTGAAATGGATGAATATTGACCAATTCCTTTTTGTTAGGTGACTCTGTGTATTGCTTCCATCTTTTTTTGGTGCTTCCTGCATCATTCAATATTTTGCTCATCTTCAATATTGCTAATCTTTCAATATTGAGACTCGAGGCTTGAAGATTTTCTTCAGTTCTTTCAGCTTGAGAAATGTTGAGCATGTTTTTTGCTTTTGGTTTTCTAACTCCAGGTCTTTAGACATTTCATTATAATAATTGATTTTGTCTTCTCAAGCCACTCTTTGAAATCATCTGTTCAGCTCTCTTATCTTGTTGGTTCTCCCATTTGCTTTAGCTACTCTCCATTCAAGGACAAGTTTCAGAGTCTGTTCTAACATCTGTTTTGGTCTTTTCTTCCTTTCCTGTCTATTAAAGACCTTTTTTTTTCTTCATGGATGATGTTCTTGATGTCATCCCACAATTCCTCTGGCTTTTGATTATTGGTATTCAATGGGTCAAATCTATTTTTCAGAGGGCCTCTAAATTCAAGTGGGTTATAATCAAGGTCATATTTTGGCTCTCAAGGACTTGTTTTAATTGTCCTCAACTTCAACTTGAACTTGCATATGAGCAGTTGATGGTCTATTCCACAGTCAGCTCCTGGTCTTGTTTTGGCTGAAGATATTGAGCTTCTCCATCATCTCTTTCCACAGATATAGTTGATCTGTATCCTGTGTATTTCATCCAGTGAAATCCACATGTACCACTGCCACTTGTGTTGCTGAAAAAAGGTATTTGCAATGAATAAGTCATTGGTCTTATAAAATTCTATCATGCCATCTCCAGAATCATTTATATCACCAAGGCCATATTTTCCAACTATTGATGATTCTTTTTTGTTTCCAACTTTTGCATCCTAATCACCAGTAATAATCAACACATCTTGACTATATGTTTGGTCAATTTCAGACTACGGAAGTTGGTAAAAATCTTCAAATTCCTCATTTTTGGCTTTGGTGTTGGTTCATAAATTTGAATAATAGTAGTACTAACTGGTGTTCCTTGTAGGCATATGGATATTATCCTGTCACTGACAGCCTTGTACTTCAGGATAATCTTGAAACATTCTATGTGACAATGAATGCCACCCCATTCCTCTTCAATTCTCATTCCCAACATAGTAGTTGATATGGTTGTCTGATTCAAAATGGCCAAAACCAGTCCATTTCAGCTCACTAATGCCTAGGATATCGATCTTTATGTGTTCCATTTCATTTTTGACAACTTCTAATTTTTCTACATTTGTACTTCATACATTCCATGTTTTGATTATTAATGGATGTTTGCAGCTGTTTCTTCCCATTTTGAGTCATGGCACATCAGCCAATG
This sequence comes from Orycteropus afer afer, assembly GCF_000298275.1. NCBI lineage: Eukaryota > Metazoa > Chordata > Mammalia > Tubulidentata > Orycteropodidae > Orycteropus > Orycteropus afer. The sequence goes on along the minus strand of NW_006921698.1, from coordinate 5,063,062 downwards.
GAAATCCTGAAAGCTTTATTCCATTCACATTATTAAGGTCAACTCTACTTTGAGAAGGTAGCTCTTCCCCAAAATTCAAAAGTTGAATTTTGAGTGTCTTCCAACCTGAGAGACTCATCTTCAGGCACTATGTCAGACAATGTTTCAGGGCTATTCATAAAATTTTCCAGTACTATATCAGAGAGTGTTTCCCTGACATTCATAAGGTTTTCATTGGCCAATTCTTTGAGTAGTGGATGGCCTCTTCCTTCTTTTAAGTCTGTCTTAGTCTGGAAACTTCATTGAAACCTGTCCACCGTGGGTGACCCTGTTGGTATTTGAAATACCATTGGCATAGCCTCTAGCCTCACAGCAACATACAAGCCACCGCACTACAACAAACTGGCAGTCGAGTGGTGGGTTCATGAATATATTTACAGGATATTTAAATATATATGTAGATATATCCTCTGTCAAACATACACATATTTATGGTAATCGTCCCAATTGCCCTCCCACTCCTTTTCAGCCTGTGTGTCTATCCATGTATCCACTTGCAGATTACTGTTGTTAATGTTGTTACTGTTATTGCAGGATTGGGAATTTAATAGTACTTACCTTTGTTACCTCTAACACCTATGCTTCTCCCTGTGTTTTCCTTCACCTTGATTATTGTTGCTATCCTCCACCCCCACTGTACACTGCTCTTGCCTTTATCCAAGCCAACTCTCTACCCTCTACTCAGGGATTTACCCTCCCCTCTTCCACCCCTGGAAACCCTCAAACAATGGTTCTATGTGTAAACCTCTTCCCAACCCTCTACAATAATGGTTTCATATAATACTTGTCCTTTTGTGATTTACTAGTTTTGCTCACCATAATGTCCTCTAGGTCCATCCATGTCATCAGATGTTTCTCATATTCATCATTATTCTTTAACATTGGATAGTATTTCATTACATGCTCTGTAATCTTTATGAGAACAGGTCACCAGGTCTTTTCTCCTGTGGAGCCACTGGGTGAGTTTGAATCATGAAACTTTCTGTTACCATCTCACTATTTAATCATTGTACCACCAGGTTTCCTTTTATTTACATATAAGGAAACTTAATTTTAGGCTGATAATATGTAATATATGTATATGCATGTGTGTGTGTGTGTGTGTGTGTGTGCGTGTGTATCCTGATGTAGGTTAAAGACTATAACCTTCAGTATAAATTACACTTCAACATAAAGAAGGCAAAAATCCTCACAACTGGGCAAATAAGCAACTTCATGACAAATAGAGAATAAGCAACATCATAATAAATGGAGAAAAGATTGAAGTTGTCAAGTATTTCATTTTACATGGACCCATAATCAATGCCCATGGATTCATCAGTCAAGACATCGAAGGACATATTGTATTGCACAAATCTGCTGCAGAAGTTCTCTTTAAACATTAAAAAGTACAGTTATTACTTTGAGGAGGTGGGGCAAGATGGCAGACTAGGCAGAAGGATTGCACAGACCCTCTTCAACAAAGAAAAGGGAAACCAATTAA
>NW_006921698.1:5042902-5052782 GCF_000298275.1 Orycteropus afer afer | reverse complement strand
AAATTTTGGTCAATGACATGAGACAAAGTATATGTGAACTGCTGTATGAAAAGTGAATTTACTCTGTAAATCTTCACCCAAATCCTAAAAAAAAAGTAAAGTTATTACTTTGAAAACTAAGGTGTGCCTGACCCAAGCCATGGTATTTTCAATCACCTTATATACATGCAAAAGCTGGCCAATAAAAGACAGAAGAAGAACTGACACTTTTTAATTATGGTATTGGTGAAAAATATAAAATATATCATGAACTAACAGAAGAACAAACAATTCTGTGTTGGAAGAGGTACTGCTGGAATTTTTCTTAGAAGTGAGGATGGTGAGACTTCATCTCTCATTGTTTGGTCATGTTATCAAGAGGGACAAATCTTTGGAGAAAGACATCATGTTTGATAAAGTAATGTCAGTGAAAAAGAGGAAGACCCTTAAAGAGAAGAATCGATACAGTGGCTTCAACAATGGGCTTAAACATAGCAATAATGTTGGTTTACATAGCCTCATTGCTTGGGAGAGGATGTTCTTGGATTTATTTAATGTTCTCATGGTTTTCCTTATCTCTATCTTGAATTAGTAGCTAGATTATACTGACCCTGTATTGGTAGCTGGTTAGATTCAACAGGATTCCCTCAGTGGTGCGAAAGGTTAACACGTTCAGTTGCTAGTCAAAAGGTTGGAGCTTCGAGTCCACCTAGAGTTTTCTCAGAAAAAGGGCCTGGCAATCTCCTTCTGAAAAATCAGGCATTGAAAACCTTATGGAACACAGTTTTACTCTGACACACTTGGGAACTGATACTGGGAGATATAAATGATCCCGTCCAAGTGTAGGGGAGAGATGTGAAAATTTTGAAATGCAACTGGTCTCATCTGAGTGCTGGGGATATCTTTGCTAATGTTCAGATATAACTGGTTCTATCATCGAAGTCCCTGTTTCTAGCCATTTCCTACAGTCTCAAAGTTCTTCAGCTACATCTGAGCCACCAGCCCTCTCAGATCCCCTGGATGTCTACACTGGGGTATATGAAGACCTGTAGATTATTTGTACACCATGCAAAGTCCCCAGAAAGACACACCCATTTGGGCTTCTTTGGATAGCTATTGGCTACCTTCGCATGTCACAAAGGCAGTGCCCATAGGACAGTGTATCTCCTAGATTGAAGTATACTAGAAGGTTCAATGTTCTCACTCCCTTCCCTAATCTGGATATTTCTTAAGTATCACCACCAACTTGAGATGCAGATCCTTGTGAGAATGACACTTTACCTTATTGGTCTCCTCTCTCTTTTCTCTCTTGTTTACTACCTCCCACAATCCACTTGGAACTAATAAAACAAATTTTAGGCTTTTTATGTCCTCAGTATTATTTCCTTCTTTCCCCTAGGGCAGTAAATTTAGCTTTCATAAATAGAGACACATTTTCTCTGTACTTTGAAGGATTCATATTACAATTTCTGAGATATTAAATGAATGCCAGACAATTTTAGAAAATCTTGTCATTTCCTAAAAGCTCTAAGTTTCAAGATGCCTGCCTTGCTGTAAAATTCTATTTTCAAAATAAAAATTACACACTTACTACTTGTTTCTCTTTGTTTTTATAGTTTACAGAAATCTTTACCTCAATGATTAATATCCAACCAACACCAGGAAAATAAATATCTTAGGCCAACTAACCAAAACCCTTTGACATCAAGTTGATTTTGACTCATAGCAACCTGATAGTGTAGTGCCTAAGGCGCTTGACTGCTAACCAGAAGGCTGGCGGTTCAAACCCACCAGCCACTCCTCAAAAGGAAGATGGGCATCTACTTCCGTAGTGATACTGCCCCGGAAACCCAAGGAGGGGTGGCTATGAGTCGGGTCCAACTCGATGGCACATAACAACAACAACAACAACAACATAGGTCAATGAAAGAGAAATTATAATGAAAGAAAAAATGTAAAAGACAAAACACACTCTTTAGTTTAAAATATTTCTATTGTTACTAGTGGATGAGACCAATGTTCATTTCTCAGGATTTTAACAATAATATATCATTGTTTCTTCTTAGAGAAGAATCCTCTGTCACATCCAGAAAGGGGATTTTACAAATGTATTACGGAGAAATTAGTCAATAGTAGTCAAGCTTTCAGTCTTCATCCTAGTGAAAGTTGGACAACAATAGGTTGTTCACAAATTACCTGTGGAAGTTTCCTATGCAATTGGAAGTGTGTAGGAGGAATAAGGAAGATGGGGCAATCTACTTCCGTAGTGATACTGCCTCGGAAACCCAAGGAGGGGTCTCTATGAGTCCGGTAGGACTCAACGGCACATAACAACAACTACAACAGGAGGAGTAAGAGCTCTGGTGGCATAGTGCCTAAGGCATTTGACTGTTAACCAGAAGGCTGGAGGTTCAAACCCACCAGCCACTCCTTATAAGTAAGGTTGGGCAATCTATTTCCATAAAGATACCACCTCAGAAACCCCAGGAGGAGTTGCTATGAGTCAGCAGTGAGTTTGGTTATTTTTGGTTGGTGGTACAATGGTTAAGCACTTTGCTGCTAAACAGAAGACTGGTGGTTCAAACTCACCCAGAAACTCTGTGAGATAAAAACCTTGGCAATTTATTCTGTAAAGATTATAGCCTGAAAACCCAAGGGGAGGAATTCTACTTTGTCATATAGGTTGGAATGAATTGGAATCATCTCAATGGCCAACAATAACAGGAGGAACTTACTGTTATTTTCTCTGGTTATAACCATTATACATTTCCAGTGTAAAAGGAGTCCAGTACCATAACTGGGACTTGGTAAACTGCTCAAAATCAGTTATTGAATAAATGAAAGAACCAGAAAGTTGTTAATCTCTAAGAGAACTATCTTTGAAAAGACTTGAGTATCTAACGGAACAACATGTCCCTTTACAATTTACACAGTGAGTGGGCTACAAAAATTGTTCTGGTATTTATGGCAAGTGCCACTCAAAGCAACACTCATACATTGTATTTTTTTCAGTGAATTAATTCTTACCTTTCATTATGGATGAAAGTTCTTTACAAAACTTAAACATGATCTAATTGATTACAAGTGATAATTAATGACACTTTTGTAGAAAATCCTCCAATCATCTCACCACCTGGGAGATTATAGACTAATTTTCATTGAAGTTGATGTTCCTTTTTCTTCTTTACGGAGACCCATTTTGAGGATTTCAGAGGTAATTGATTACTGAGTTCTCTGCTTATAAATGATGTGTATAGTTTAGGATTCCAACACATATTTTTTGGGGAAACAATTCAATCCATAACAGGAACCATCAACATATTTAACATGTTCTATTAAAGTTACCACCTCTTTCAAGGACTATGAACAAAAATCCTTTAGCAAAAGTATGTATTAATTTTTTAAGACTATTTTAACATGCCAATTATGGTAAACTTTTCAAAATGGTTTATGGTGCTCCTTGTTGTTGTTGTTGTTTTGCCGTGGAGTCAGCCCCGACTCATAGCGACCCCTCCTTCGGTTTCCGAGGCAGTTATCACTATGGAAGTAGGATTGCCCAACCTTCCTTCCGAGGAGTGGCTGGTGGGTTTGAACTGCCAGCCTTCTGGTGAGCAGTCAAGTGCCTTAGGCACTATTCTACCAGAGCTCCTAGTTCAATCTAATTCAGTCTCAAGCTGCTGTATTCAGTTAATGTTCCAGAGCAAAGTGTTAGATGCAAGGAGCAATATATTCAACTCACCGCAGCGTAAAAAATTTACATCACACTTAAGGAAAAGTTGATATTGAAAAGTTTGTGCATATGATCAAGAATATCTTAAGGCAAAATGCCAGAGACAAACAACCAATGAGACTTTTGGGTTTGCTTCTTGCTCTACCTGCCATAGAGTAGTTAACAAAAATAATAGTGTTGAATTATTAAGATATTTCTGTTTATATTTTCTATGTCTGATATTTCTATTCAGACCTATCTGAAGACTTAAAAATAAAAACAAAAATATAAGATAGATGATGATTTGTTTTGCATCTTCACTAAATTTTTTACCTAAAATGTTAATTATTTCCTGGGTTTTATGGAGTAAAAGAAATACTTGATCTTTAATTAAGATGAAAGGTCTTATGAAAAGTCTTATAAAAATATTTATGTTTTATAAGGAGTATGAAAAGGTCCAGGGGATAAATAAGCTATGATGGCATTGCTATTATCATCTAGGAAAATAAGTATTTACTTGGAAGTATTTACTATCAGATCAATAAAATGAATTTTTATTTACATCTTTTGGAGCCCTGAGGAACCTCAGAGAGTAGCTGGCAAAGAGCCATCTGATATTTTTCTATCTAGAAATAGAAAGAGAGAGAAAAAAAAAAAAGTGTTGGGAAAGGGAAGAAGAATGGGAAGGGAGAATTCTTCCAAAAGTGCCAATAGAAAAATTTTTAGCAAAAGATTGTTATTTTTGCAAAGAACATTGAATAAATGGTTGATTCTATTTACATTTAAGCTGTTGATGCCTCTCTAATTGATTATTGTTGAAATTTTGTTTTTCTGTTACTTTGTGAAATGTATTTCTAGATTTTCTTCATAGAAATCAATACGAAAACAAAAAGCACACCTTAGTACATCATAATGAATCTATTTTATTTTCAGAGCTTTGATTCTGGATTTCTCTTTTTATTTGATTTAAAAAATAAAAAAAAAAATCACCACCATCAAGTGAATTCCAACTTCAAATCCAATTCCCACTAGGTTTTCAAGGCTGTAAATATTTATGGCAATAGATTGCCTATCTTCCTCCTACAGAGCAGCTGATAGGTTTGAACAGCTACTCTTCCGTTTTTCCATTGCACCACCAGAGCTGATTTTTATTTGATTTCAAAAACCAAACCAAACTCATTGTCACTGAGTCTGTTTCAATTCATAGCAACACCCTTTGGGTTTCCAAGGTGGTCAATTTTTACTGAGGTAGATTGCCCCATTTCCATGGAGCGGTTGGTCAGTTTGAACCACCAACCTTTCGGTTAGTAGTCACATGTCTTAGGCACCACACCAGGTAGTTTAAATAATGTTTTGTGACTCCTTTTCTCTTTGTGTCTTCCTCGATGGACATTTGTAGAACTTTTATTTACACAGAGTACTTAAGAAGCTTTGGGGATACTATAGTAACAGAAGCCACTGCACACCAATTCTTAATGCATTTTAGGCATCATACTAGGAGCTTTTAATATATTATTCCATATAATTGTCACCACAACTTTATGAAGTACATTTTATCCCCGTGAAAGATCACACATTTGGAGAATGGAAGACCTAGAATGAACCTAGAACTTCTGGCTCCAAATTGTGTAATGTGTCTATCACATTCCTCTGCTCGTGTCACCCTCAATTCCATCATTTCCATCTCCAAATACAAATACAGAAGTTCAAATTTTAAGTAATTTTGTCAGGCCTTTCATGATATTTACTCATGCAGCTTATGTTATTTATTATGGTAAATTTCAACATGTTGTTGTTGTTGTGTGCCATCGAGTCAGCCCAACTCATAGCCACCCCTCCTTGGGTTTTCGAGGCAGTATCACTACGGAAGTAGGATTGCCCAACCTTCCTTCCGAGGAGTGGCTGGTGGGTTTGAACCACCAGCCGTCTGGTTAGCAGGCAAGTGACTTAGCCACTATGCTACCAGAGCTCCTAAATTTCAACATATATTTGTGTTTATGAATGATCTCTTCTGACAAACTATGATTTTATATAAAGCCTGTGTCTGTTTCCTCTTCGTATACTCCATAACCCTTGTTAAAATATTTTATATGTAAAAGACACATGTATTTGTTAAATGGATTATTTACTAAATATCTTAACAAATATTTCTCTGTATTAAAATGGACTTAGGATTGTTTTCTGAGACAAGTTACTTTCTTATTCACAAGTGTTCCTTTAGTATAATTCTAAACAAAGGAGGATTGATCATGTATTAAGCCTATATCCTGGTGAGCTTTATTCACTTTCATGAAAGACTGTCAGCACTCTTTTCTAACTGGAACAAAGCTTAAGTGAATTTCATACTCTTGACATAAAATATAACCTTGATCTCTCTGATGTCCATTCCTTCCAGAAGCTTGATTGCAGGAAATGATATTTATGGCAGATACAGTTGGTTGCAAACAAATATTTATTTTCCTCCTCTTATTTATTAATAGAATCCCACTTTTCTTTGCAGCAGCAATGTACTTTGTTAAATTATATATATATATATATATATATATATATATATATATATATATTCAGCTTCTCAGACATCCTTGCTTCTAGCTGTTGTCATGTGATTTGGTATGAATCAATGGAATGTATGAGTTGTAAGAACTAGATAGGAATTCTTGGGCAATTTTTAAAAAGGGACAGACTAAAATTGCATTTTCTTTCATTTCTTTGCATTTATTTTCTTGCTTGGATATGACACATTGAAGTTACATGAAACATCTTGTGATCAAATAGACTAAAGCCATATGCTAAAGATGGCATAACAAGAAGATAGAGCCCCTAGGGCACTGGTGACACTGAAGAACTGCCCTTTTCTGTCTTTCTCACATTTCTTGTTATGTTGGTAACATTTCCTGCTTAAGTACATGGTGTTAGGTTTTTCATTGTTTTCAGTTGAATATAATTCTAATAGAATATTCAAGAAAAGTGGCTGAAAACTTTGTTTTAGTTAATTTGTGGTCCATGGAACACCTTTGCATAAAGTGCTAGGATCTTCAAATCAATGAATACCTCATAGAATGCTCTGAACTAAGGGATATATATTTTGTTAGATTTCTAGATTTTATGATTAGTTCAAACTAAACAATCAGAAAGGTGCTCATATACGTAACTTTATAGGATTTTATTTTGAGTTGTTCTTGGCTAGCTTTAAGCTCAATACCAGAATCATTCAAGAGAAGATCTATTATGTTTATCATAGAGATGCTTTTTGACATTTTTCATTGATTACTTTTTTTTCAGTAGTAGTTATGCCTGTTCTGATCAATTGTATGATTTTTATTGTTTGAACACCATCATTAGCTTTTATTTGTTTTGGATACTAGGAAGACCCATATCAATCTGTTGCTCACTTCTAGCAACTATGGATAATAGGATTTGATAGTACACTTTGTGTACTAATATTACCTGTAACTTTATGTTCTTAGCCTAATTTTCTTTTCAGCCATATTTTTCAGCTTTTATATTATATAATTTATATGTAAATTATATATTGTATAAGGAGCTCTGGTGGTATAGTAGTTAAGGCGTTTGGCTTCAAACCACTAGCTGCTCTGCAGAAGAAAGATGGGGCAGTCTGCTTTGTAAAAATTTACAGCCTTGGAAACCCAATGGGGTTGTTATGAGTCAGAATCAACGTGATGGCAGTGAATTTAGTTTTTTTGTTTATATATTATATAGTTTTATATGTAGGTTCAGTTAGAAATTAACATAGGCCAATTTTGAACAATGAGTCCTCCTAACCCCAGACCACCATGAGAAGTGAGCATGAGTCTTTATTACCTCATCATAACAAAGCTATTCTCCTCATTCTTTTGCACTCTAATCTGTCACTCTTCTCCATGAATCAGTCTCCTACTGATACAAAATAAGAGTTTTTCTTTTTACCTTTTCCTACTGCTAAAAGTACCTTTAACAACCTTCTCTGAGATATCAGTTGTAACAAATTGACTTTCATTATAATTTGAGATATTCAGAAAGTTGTTTTCCAATAAGATGTTATTGATCAAAAAGACTCCTGCCATGCATTTATATGTCCAAATTATTTTGTGTAATCTATTGTTCAATATATTAGTAAGAAAATAAGCCAGCAATAAATTGAAGTGCACATTTTCCAGTGATATTTGTTTAAAGAAATAGTCTTTACTTTTGAACTTACCTTGTTCCATCTGGCTGAATCTCTCTCAAATACAGTTTCTGATCATTAATGGCAAAGAGTGTTTAAAAGAAAAATGATTTTACTGTCTCTTATTTTTCAATTAAGTGTGGAGACCTCAAGGAAACTCATTTATATTGTTGTTGTTGTTGTTTGCCGTCGAGTCGGCCCCGACTCATAGCAACTCCTCCTTGGGTTTCCGAGGCAGTATCACTACAGAAGTAGGATTGCCCAACCTTCCTTCTGAGGAGTGGCTGGTGGGTTTGAACCGCCAGCCTTCTGGTTAGCAGTCAAGTGCCTTAGCCACTATGCTACCAGATAGAGCAAATAGTTCATCTTGTGCTTCTTTTCAAAGTCTTTTTGTTTTATATATTAATACAATTATTTTATCTTATTGGCTCATGTTTTTCCATTAATACAGAGCAAAGAAAGTATCATATCTGAAATTTCAGGGCCAGAAGTCACTTCATTTTTATTATTTTTTCTGAAATTGAATGTGTAACTTATTTTTAATTTTTAACAAAGTTTGACCAAATTTATTCACACAATATTTCATCCCAATGTAATATAATGTTTTGAAATTTTAGATATTTTTTCTTTTCCATTTAGTTTTAAGAATGATTAGTCACAGAGCACCAATATTTACTTGGTAAACACACTGCATAATGTTTACTTATAGTGTAAGTTTATAGCTTCACAATTTTAAATATTTAGAACTATTTCAGGCTAACATTTTGTTTTATGTATTATAAGTTCAAATGATGTTTCAAGTCTGCTTATCTTCTTTAAGGAAGGACTGGGATTAGAATCACTGCCACACACTCCACTTCAGTACTTGCCCATGGGAATATATTAATAGTACCTGGCTAACCACATCATACTTACCAATCTAAACCAAAACCAAACTAAACTCACTACCACTGAGTCGATTCTGACTCATAACAACCCTCACTGGATTTCAAGCCTGTAAATCTTTATGGAAGCAGACTGCCCCATCTTTTTTCCATGGAGCTGAGTGGCTGGTGAGTTTCCCCCACTGAACTTTTGGTTAGCAGCCCAATGCCTTAACCACTACACCACCATAGCTCCTTAAGATTATAATAGAGAATTTTAATAGAAAAGTAGAAAGTAATAAATGAATACAAAAAATATGTTACAAAATTAAAATAGCTGAAAATGAGTTTAATATCATATTAGGCAATGTTTGACTGAGGAATTGGTAATCTGGAAAAAAAAAAAAAAAAAAAAGCACCACTGTCAAGTTGATTCCTATCCACAGTGACCCCAAAAGACCAAGAAGAACTTCTGCATTAGGCTTCCAACGCTGCAAATCTTTACAGAATCAGACTGCCACATAGCTCTCCTGTGGAGTGGCTAGTGAGTTTGAACTGCTAAACTTTTGGTTACCAGCCTAGTGCTTTAACCATTTGCTTGAATAATTTTTCTGAGAAAGATCAGCACACGGCCGGTCCTATGAGGTGGAGGTTAAAGATATCCCAAATGTCCAACTTTGCCAAACTGCTGTGGCACTCCATCATCTCTGACATCAACTCCTCTTCCCCTCAGTAGTCACCCTCCTGTTTTAGGGTTTCATAGTTCACAGTAACGTCTCACAGAACTTACATTCTCCCAAGGCAATGGCTCATGTGGTGGTGGTGGATGCTGAGAGGCTGGCCGGCTGGCAGGACCCAGCTCTGTGGGTAGGTCTGGAGAATTCTCCCAATTCGTATGGTTGCAGGGGTTGGTGAACCCAAATCAGCAGGTCAGGTGACAGCTGCTGTCTCAAGCCCAGGAGTGAGATGATGATGAACCACATGCAGAACTGGAGCAAGAGAGTGAACTTTCCCAGAACATTCACACGCATACCCTCAAAGAAGCTAAGGACGGTTACTTGAGTCACACTCCAACAAGGCAGAACTCAAGAAACATCCCACCCTAAACAGGCATAAACCAAAAAAAAAAAAAAAAGGGCGGGGTGGGACTTTCACACGAAAAAA
>NW_006921698.1:4995742-5042802 GCF_000298275.1 Orycteropus afer afer | reverse complement strand
AAACTGGAGGAGGGGGAGAACAACCTCACAGCCATGGAGTCAATTCTGACTCATAGTGACCCCCATTGGGTTTCCAAGGCTGTAAATCTTTAGGGAAGTAGATGGCCCCATCCTCCTTCCGTGGAGCAGTTGATGGGTTTGAACTACTGACCTTCAGGTTAGCAGCCAAATGGCTTATCCACTACACCACCAGAACTCCTTAAACAGGCATAGAGAATAGGACTTAAAATACGTCACAAAATGAGTGGTTACTTGAATCACACCCTCCAGCAAGGTGGGACTCAAGATGCATCCCACCCAAAACAAGCATAGGAATTAGGATTTACAATACATCACTAAATGGAGGACAATGGCATCAAGGGCCATATTAAGCAACTCATTGTACTGCATCACTAGGGCTCAATCTGGAGTATAAACCAAATGGAAAAACCAAACTCACTGCCATGGAGTCAAATCTAACTCACAGCGATTCTTCATTGGGTTTCAGAGGCAGTATCTCTATAGAAGTAGATTGTCAAATCTTCTTTCCAAGGAGTGGCTGGTGGGTTTTAACTGCCAGTCTTCTGGTTAGCAGTCAAATGCCTTAGGCACTATACCACCAAAGCTGGAGTATAGGTCAAACCATATATATATATATATATATATATATATATACACACACACACACTATACACATACACACACACACACACAGTAGCACATTGTTGTTGGGTGCTGTCGAGTCAGCTCCAACTCATGATAACCCTATGTGCAACAGAATGAAACACTGCCCTATCCTGCATCATCTTCACAATTGTTGCTATGAATGAGCCCATTGTTGTAGTTGCTGAACATAGTAGTTTTTTTTTTTTTTAAGGGATAGAATACACAGAAAAGACATTTCTACCTCACTTAATGTGAATGAAGGGGATTTGGTGGTGCAGTGGTTAAAGCATTTGACTGCTAACTAAAATGTTGGTGGTTTGAACCCAGCAACTGCTCTACTGGAGAAAGATGAGGCAGTCTGCTTCTGTTAAGATTTACAGCCTTGGAAACTCTATGGGATGGTTTTACCCTTTCTTACAGTTTCATTAAGTCAGAATCAAGATGATGACAATGAGTTTTGTTTGGTTTAGTGTGAATGGTTGCTTTTTCCATGCTTCCAATAGCCATTTCAGTAACATCTACTAATGTCTTTGCCATGGTTTTAAGCCCTGTATTCCATAAGAGTATTCCAAAATATAATCTGTGTTATCCAGTCTTGTGTTCCAGGTCCCTTGATGAGAAATCCCCAGAATCTAGTTCCCTGCTCTCAGCTCTTGCCAGTACATCCTTTATCTTAGAGGTCCTTTCCTTTTTACCCAGGCCCAGGTGTCTAGCTGCATTGTTACTTAACCCTTGTTATTGTCCTAGTGACCAAGCAAAGATAGGCAGTTTGATCCTAAGGAGAAAATTCTCTGAATTTTCTTCATTCAAAAGAGAGTACCACACTGTTATCAGTTCACTTCTGCAGGCTCAGAAGTTTTAGAGGAATTTGAGGTTTCAAGATTTTGGGGTTACTACTATTTTTTTCTGTTATACATAAGATTGCCATAAGTCAGAGCCAACTCAACAGCAACTTACGACCACAATTCTTTTCCAACTAGGGTCCCAAAATTGGCATAGAAAACCTACCTTGGCTGTGGTATTAATCTTCCTTGGAGCTTGGGTACTTTAACAATTGAATTCTAGGCATGGTCTTTAGCTTTGTCTGTTCTCCAGTCTTCAGGAGTTGAGAGCTCTAGGTATGCAACCAAGTAGATCTTTTCATTTTACACTTTTACACTGATTAATCAGTCATCTTAAAAAAAAAAAAAAAAACGAACTTTTTACAAAATGTCAATTGAGCTTAACAATAAACCTCTCCATTATCCTTATAAATAATTTTTTCTCCCTTTCCTCAAAGGTCTGATCTATATCATGCACTAAAACATTCTCTTCTACCAAGTAAGCATTACAGTTAAACACCTGGTGAGTAGCGACTGGGATCTCAAAAACTTGCAAGTGTCCATCTAGATGTAACGATGGGTTTCTCCTCATCTGGAGCAAAGAAGAATGAAGAAAACCAAAGATGCATGGAAACAATTAGTCCAAGGAACTTGTAGACCATGTGATCCTCAGCCTCTATGACCATGAGACCAGAAGAACTAGATGTACCCCTCTACCATTCTCAACCACTTGGAGGGGAATTGGTGCAGGTAATCCTGGATAGACTGCGAGAACAATATGTAACAAAACACAAATTCATAAAACAAAAGACCAGGTTTGCTGATCTGATAGACCCTGGTGACACCCCAGAAACTATAGCCCCCAACAACCCTTCAAGTCTGGAATTGAATTCGCTCCTGTGGTTTTCAACCAAACAGAAGACAAGCATATGAGGTGAACATTTATATCAGGTAGATACACTCCGTGGAGTGATTAATCATGGGAGAACAGAAGGATAGTGTTTGCACAGAGAGACACACCTCGGGAGGTGGGAGTGCATGGGAGGGCAGGACACAGGGAAGAGATAACTATGAGGAGGAAGTGGGAAGAGAGCTGTTACATTGTGGGGAATTGCAGTCAATGTGATAAGAAAAAACGTGTATGAACTCCTGTAAGGAAAATTAGTTTGTGCTGTAAACTTTCACCCTAATCATAATAAACTATAAATAAATAAATTGTGAAAAAGCAAAAAAAAAAAAACAACAACCAAAAAACTAGTGCAATCTGTGGAGAAATCAGCCTATTCTGAGGGGCGGTCTGAAAATGAGATGAACACTCAGACCTATGACAAGTTAGGACAAGGAAGGCAGACTTACATCCTTATGTGGATCAGTTATCAAATGAAGGAAACTCTGGGAAATATCATCCCCTGAAGGGGAATGACACTTATGGATTGTCTGCCTACAGACATTTCATAAATCAGCTGTGGTAATAAGACCTTCGTTTCTGAGGGGAATTGGGATGACACAGCATAGTGTCTACTATCGTGGGAAATTTTAGTCTATATCTTAGAAACTAATAAAATAATCAGACAACAAAATCAATAAGGATATAATAAATAATTGGAATAACATGATTAAGACCATTGATCGAACTGATATTAATAGCACAGTGCTGGTGATAACTACAGAACACATTTTTTTCAAGTATTTGCAGAACACTTACCTACATTGGTTTAAGTATATTGTTTAAATATTGGTCAATGAGGCAAATTTCTATGAATTTCAAAGGAATGAAAAATACAAAGTTATGTACTGACTACTACATAATTGTAACAAAAGAATCCTATATGTTCTTATATTAAATATACATTTCCAAATAACCCATGGATCAATGAATGAGTAACATCAAAAGTGTAAGTCAGTCGCATTTTGAACTGACTATGAATGAAAATATGTGATGTCATAACTTGTAAGATACAGCTGGAAAAAAAATCCTTATAGGAAAATTGTCAGCATTAAAAAAGGAATCTGAAAGAAACTAATTTTAAGGAGTTAGAAAAAGAAGAGCAAATTAAACTCATTTTTAGTCATGATGTTATTGTGTTTATGTTAAGAAAAAGGGGAGCTCTGGTGGCATAGTGCCTAAGGCTTTTGACTACTAACTAGAAGGGTGGCAATTCAAATCCACCAGCCACTCCTCGGAAGTAAGGTTGGGCAATCTACTTCTGTTAAAAGTAGTCTTTATTAAAACCTAAGATTCATGGAAACAATTAGTCCTAGTGACTGGTACAACATACAGTCTGCAGCCTATATGACTATGAGACCAGAAGAACTAGATGGTGCCCAGATACCACTGTCAACCACTTGGAGAGGGATCTATGTAGGAGATCCTGGATAGAGAGGGAGAACCATGTGGAACAAAACTCAAAATCATTTGGAGAAAAAAAAAGGAGGGGAACCAGATTTTCTGGTATGATAGAGCCTGGTGGAACCACTGAGACTATGGCCCCTACATGCCCTTCAGATCTGGAATTGAACCCACATCCATGGCTTCCAGCCAAACAAAAGACAGTCATATGAGTTGAATGTTTACCTGAGGTGGATACACTCCTTGGAGAGAACAATAATGGGAGAAAGAAGGGCTGTTTATTCACAGGGAGACAGCTCAGGGGGCAGGAGTGCATGAAGGAATGGACACAGGGAAAAGGTAACTATCAGGAGGAAGTGAGAGGGTAGTTGTAGCATTGTAGTAAATTGTAGTCAATATCATGAGACAAAGTGTATGTGAACTGGTGTATGGAAAGAGAATTTGCTCTGTAAATTTTCACCCAAATCACAATAAAGAAAAAAAAGAAGAAGAAAAAGTAGTCTTTATTTTGTAGAGATATGTATTGAAATTTTTAAATAAATAATATGATTCATCAAATTTGTTTTAAAATACTTCATAAGGGGTGAGAGGAAGAGTGGTTTTGATAGAAGTGTTTGTAGTAGGATACAGATCATACAAGATGGGCCATATTTAATCTGGGCAATAAGTCCAGGAAATTCATGGTATACTGTTCTCTGCTTTTTATTTATTTATTTTTCATAATATAAATGTGAAAAAGTCTTACATATCAAATTCTTAAAAGGCAATAAAAAAATCGAGTACATTAATAATTAAATAACAAGGTAATGAGCAATAAAAATCATATTTGAGGTGAAATATTTATATACAGGTTAGTTATAAATTAAAAGTATTTTGTCAGAAGCTAGCCTAATTCAGTTTCACTGAAAAGAACCAGGAACTTTAATAAGTGTATGGTAGACTGTATTTTTGCTTTGAATATGTGTTCATGAGTCCTAAAATGATAATACCAGTATTTTTTATGGAAATGTACTTCTGAGGCAATTAGAATGGTCATGCTCATGAGCATGGGTTCCAGATTCGTGTGGTTTATTTGACTCAAATAATACTGCATTCAGAGTTGCAATAAGCATGATCACCTATTACAGTAGTGTATGTCTAACTATTTTTTTGGAGAAGTTGGTATTTTTCTAATTGATCTGTTATAATTTAGGTCATTTCCAGTGTTTTTCATTGATTAAACAAAATAACCTCTTGTATTCACCAAAATACATTTTTCTTGTTATTTTAAATATTTTAGTGTGTACCTCTACATAAAGAAGCAAGAAAGACAGACATAAGAATAGATTGAGAATAGGATAAAATTCAAAGAACTAATAAGTATTCTAACATATTAAGATTCTTATTTCCTTTTTTAGAATATTAATTGTCTGATTTTTAATGCTAGGAACATTCTGTCAGTTATTTACATAAGCATTGACTTTGCTTATATTACAAAAGCTAATTTTACTCTTGCATATTCTATTTGCTTGAATATTATCAATATTCCTGAGGAAAGTAGGAGTATAATGCAGTCTGTCTGATATGAATGCTTTAAAACTTGAGATTCTCTTTGTGACTTTTGCATGGTCAATTTGTGTGAGAGTTCCATATCTACCAAAAAGAATTTATAGTTTTCACTTTGTCAATGCTGAGTTTGTTGATTGTGCTGTTAAATCTTCAATAGCTTTGCAATGTTCTTTGTCTACTTGAACTATCTCTTATTAGTGGAGATGTACCATTATAATTGAGGATTTGCCAATATCAAAGTATGATGCTGTCAGTGATAGGATATTATCTATATGCCTACAAGGAAGATCAGTTGATTCTACTATTCAGATTTATACACCAAACACCAAAGCTCCAGATGAGGAAATTGGGGATTTTTACCAACTTTTGCAGTTTGAAATTGACCATACATACAATCAAGATGTGTGTATTATTACTAGTGATTGGAATGCAAACAGTAGTTGGAAACAAACAGTAGTTGGAAAATATGGCCTCACTGATAGAAATGATGGTGGAGAATGCATGATAGAATTCTGCAAGACTAATGACTTAGTCATTGCAAATACCTTTTTTCAACAACATAAATGACAGCTGTACACATGGATTTCACCAGAAGGACTACACAGGAATCAGATTGACTACATATGTGCAAAGAGATGATGGAGAAGGTCAATATCTTCAGCTAAAACAAGGCCAGAACTGAGTGTGGAACAGACCATCAACTGCTCATATGCAAGTCCAAGTTGAAGCTGAAGAAATTAAAACAAGTCCACAAGAGCCAAAAGATGACCTTGATTATATCTCTCCTGATTTTAGACATCATCTAAAGAATAGATTTTAAACATTGAGCACTAATGAGCAAAAACCAGAGGAATTGTGAGATGATGAACAAATCAACATCATCCACATGTTGATTTGGGTCAGCAGAGGGACATTATGGAAAGAGTTTGCAACAAGCATTATGATATTGGGGAAAGTAAGGACACTGAAATGTACACAAAAGATATAGACAACAGAGGCAAGTACTAGTATATACACAATACTGCATTACCACTAACACCAAACACCAGGCTACAGATTAATGCATAGACAAGTGAGATCAGGTGGGGGTCGGTGAACAGGAATCCACCCTAGATCAAGGGTAGAATTAGCTGAAAATAAACTTACATAGATGCTAGTTTTTTTTTTTTTTTTTTAAATCAGCCAAGAAGAAAACAAAAGGTCATTAAAAAATAGGAAAGGAGGTAAAGACCAATATGGATGTCAGAAGAGACTCTCAAACTTGCTCTTGACTGGAGAGTAGCTAAAACAAATGGAAGAAATGACAAGATAAAAGAGCTGAACAGAAGATTTCAAAGAGCAGCTCAAGAAGACAAAGTCAATTATTATAACGAAATGTGCAAAGACCTAGAGTTAGAAACCCAAAAGGGAAGAATGCACTTAGCATTTCTCAAGCTGAAGGCACTGAAGAAAAAATTCAGGGCTCGAGTTGCAATACTGAAAAATTCTCTGGGCAAAATATTGAATGATGCAGGACATCCAAAAAAGATGGAAGGAATACAGAGTCACTGTACCAAAAAGAATTGCTTGATGTTCATCCATTTTGGGAGGTGGCATATGATCAAGAACCAATGGTATTGAAGGAAGAAGTAAAGCTGCACTGAAAGAATTGCAAAAAACAAAGCCCCAGGAATTGATGGAATACCCATTGAGATGTTTCGACAAATGGATGCCACACTGAAGGCATTCACTTGGCTATGCCAAGAGATTTGGAAGACAGGTACCCGGCCAACTGACTGCAATAGATCCATATTTGTCCCCATTCCAAAGAAAGGTAATCCCCCAGAATGTGGAAATTATCAAACAATATCATTAATATCACGTGCAAGTAAAATTTTGCTGAAAATAATTCAAAAACAGCTGCAGCAGTATATTGACAGAGCGCATCCAGAAATGCAAACTGGATTCAGAAGGGGACATGGAATGAGGGATATCACTGGTCATGTCAGATGAATCTTGCCTGAAAGCAAAGAATACAGAAAGATGTTTACTTGTGTCTTATTGACTATGCATAAGCATTGTATTGTGTGGATCATAACAAATTATGGGTAACATTGAGAAGAATTGGAATTCCAGAATACTTAATTGTGCTCATGAGCCTATACATAGACCTGTCATTCAAATGGTACAAGGGGATACTGCATGGTTTCAAATCAGGAAGGGAGTGTGTCAGGGTTGTATCCTTTCACCATACTTATTCAATATGTATGCTGAGCAAATCATCTGAGAAGCTGGACTACATGAAGAAGAAAATGGCATCAGGATTGGAGGAAAAGTCATTACCAACCTGCAATATGCAGACAACACAACTTTGCTTGCTGAAAGTGAGGGTGACTTGAAGCACTTACTGATGAAGATTAAAGACTGCAGTTTTCAGTAAAGATTACAACTCATCATAAAGAAAACGAAAATCCTCTCAACTGGACAAGTAAGGAGCATTGTGATACATGGAGAAAAGATTGAAGTTGTCAAAGATTTCATATTCCTTGCATCCACAATCAACACCCATGGAAGCAGCAGCCAACCAATCAGATGACTTATTGCATTGGGCAAATCTGCTGCAAAACCTCTTTACAGTGCTGAAGAGTAAAGATGTCTCTTCGAAGACTGAGGTGAACCTAACCCAAGGCATGGTATTTTCAGTCAATTCATATGCATATGAAAGATGGATAAAGAATAAGAAAGACTGAAGATTGATGCTTTTGAGTTGTGATGATGGCGAAGAATATTGAAAGTACCTTGGGCTGCCAAAAGAACTAACAGGTCTGTTCTGGAGGAAGTGCATCTGGAATGCTCCTGGGAAGCGAGAATGGCCAGGTCATGTTGTCAGAAGAGACCATTCCCTGGAGAAAGATATGCTTGATAAAGTGGAGGGTCAATAAAAAAAGGGGAAGGCACTCAGTGAGATGGATTGGCACAGTGACTGCAACGATGGGCTCAGGTATAGCTAAGATTGTGAGGGTCACACGGTACTGGGCAGTGTTTTGTTCTATTGTACATAGGGTCAATATGAGTTGGAACTGACTTGACAGTACCTAACAACAAAAACAACCAAATTTATTATTCAGTCACATAATTTTTATTCAGTCACATAACGTTTTATTTCATATTTTTCCATTTGTATCTTCCTCTTTTATATAGATTGTATATAGATTGACCAGACTTCGTCTCACCTACTTTGGTCATGTTGTCAGAAGGGACCGTTCCCTGGAGAAGGATGTCATGCTTAGTAAGGTGGAGGGTCGACGAAAGAGGGGAAGGCCTTCAGCGAGATGGATTGACATGGTGGCTGTGATGATGGGCTCCAGTATAGCAAGGATCATGGAGCTGGTGCGGGATGAGAGAGTGTTTCGTCCTGCTGTACATGGGGTCGCTATGAGTGGGAAACGACTCGACGGCACCTAACAACAACAACAACAACAACTTATGCATATGTTTACTGAGAGCTTAAACTGTGTTTTATACTTGAATATCTAGTATTTAGTAAGTGTGTGCTATGCTCTATTTGCATCTTTGACCCAGGACCATTTCCTGGAAACTCCTCTCTGACCTTTGATCCCTATTCCCTGAATATCTTCATTTCTGTCTCTTTCATGGATTCTTCTTCTTGCCTTATAAGTACTGAAGCTCCCCAAAGTTCTGTTCTTAGTCTTTCTTTCTGTTTTACAGATTTTATTTGGACAGAATCCCTTACACTCATAGTTTCAAATTTCACTTTTAATTTGAACTACAAAATTTCTATCTCTAATCTAGACTTCACTTTTGAGCTACAAATCTTTATTTTCTAATGGCACTGCATATTTTTACCTAGATGGGCCACAATCATCCTATGCACAATTTGTATAAAGCCAAAATTTCCATGGTTTTTCAACTGTTTTCTTTATCCTTTATTCCCTATATTGATGATTTTTCACCTCTATTTTTTCCATGCTTAAGTGGTGCTATGGTTAAGATACTGGGCTGCTAACCAAAAAACAAAAAAAAAAAAAAGGTAGGCAGTTTGAATCCAGCAGGTACTCCATAGGAGGAAGATGAGACAATCCACTGAGACTGACAGCCTTAGATACCAAATGGGGGTTTCTATGAGTTGAAAACAACTTGATGGCAGTGGGTAAGGCAGCAGCTAATATGTCATACTAGACCTTTTCTCTTTTTATCACTGATTAGTTGTCAAGTCTACTGTGCTTACATTTATGAAATAATTCTTAAGTTTGTCTTTCTTATCCCCATGTTTTAAGTGTCATATTTTCATCATTTTCTCTGTAAGACATTTGTATTCACCTCTTTCTCTATCCCATTAAAATTTACTGTCCATAGTGCCTTAACAGTATATAATAGAAAATGCAAATCTGACCATGTCACTCATTCCTTTGTTTTCAGTCCCGTAATGTTTATCTAGGATGAAATATAAATGGTTTACAAAATGATGTACAACTGACTGCATTTTCACCTACCTTCTGATATTTCCAGCATTATCACTTTCATACCCTTACATTCATGCTATACTATATTCATATGGAACCACTTCAATTTCCAGAATTTTCCATGCTTTGCCTCAAATTCATATTTTGTTAGATATTGCTACCATTGCTGAGAATAGGTTCCCTTGTCTTAAGCATCTGATTAAAGTCTATTAATCTTTTCCAACTAATATAAATATCACTTCTTCCTGGAAACTATTTCTCTCAAGGCTGGGTTTGGACTGCTCTTCCTGTACTCCCATATCACCCTGTGCAAATATCAATTTAAATATGTAACATCGCATTTTGGTAGTTTGTTTATTCGTGTGTCATAAACAATAAATTATGAGCTGCTTGAGGATAGGAATAGTGCTTTTCTTGTTAAAATAGTAATTGTTAGGCGGTATCTGTCCAATAAATATCATGGACATGATTATATAATGGATATTTAGAAGAAATAAGTGGCTTAGTACCACTCGTTCAAGGTAATGTGGTGGATCAAATGTTAGAGCCTGGGGCATCTTGGCCCACTTCCCACCCCAGTCTGAAAAGCTGCGTCTGTATCTCCAGCCTTCCTAGTGAGGCAGTTAAAGCAATATTTGCTGGGGGAGATTCTCAGCAAAGACCTTTCATTTCCATTTTATTGTTGTCCATGTACCTTCCTCAAGATAATGTAGATTGGACATATTTATTTGATTGGAAAATTTTCTTAAATGTTTAGGCAGAATGTACAATTCTATAATGAATGGGATTCAAATCATTGAAAGCGATTTAATTATTCTACCCTCTTTGGTGTTTTTCCATTTACATTTCTCTTTAAAATCAAATAACTATGCATGTTCCAGTTTCCAGGGTTGTTTTTCTATAAACTTGACAAATGGCTGTGGGTATTCTCCTCTGAAGTCTTCCTATTCTAAAGAACATGAAGTTTAAAGTTAATCACAAATCAGAGTGCCATCATTTTTCATGGTCACAGCACAAAATAGCATCACAGATACATATAAAACTCTTAACTCTGGTCTAGAAATGAATTATCTAAAATTTGCCTTATGCTGACAGGATAAAAGTAATTATTTTTGCCAGGAAATGATAAAATGCCCTCAAATACATGAATATTCTCAAAACAAAAACAACATTTGCTTCAGACTCAGCGAAAAGCTCAGAGATTTTTAACCCTTTTAACAAAACTGATATGTTAAAAATTCAAGTGTTTACAAAAGTCTGAATTTTGGAGCTTCTAGTTAACTTGAAAATAGAAGCTATTGCTTTATTATAGCCTGGATCCCTCCAAAATCCTGCTAGAGGGTGATCTTTTCTTTCCTTTTTCTTTCTTTCTCTAATTAAATATTTTTAGATGGGATTAAAAAGCCTCATCTAATATGAGTTTAAGGAGCTGAAGTATTTGACTGCTCGGAAACCCAAGGAGGGGTCGCTATGAGTCGGGGCCGACTGGACGGCAAATAACAACAACAACAACAACAACCAGAAGATTGGTGTTCAAACCCATCAGCCACTCCATGGAAGGAAGATGGGGCAATCTACTTTCATAAAGATTTACCACTTTGGAAAATCAGTGAGGGTCAGTATGAGTCAGAATCGACTTGATGGCAGTAGGTCTGATTTTTATTATCAGTTTAATATTAAATGAATTATATTATTGCATTTGGTAAACCTGGGTTCAGGTTATGTTCTACGACTTACTGGCTGCTGAATTACAAGCAGATATGAAATCTCTCAGAACCTCCATCTAAACCAAACCAGACTCACAGCCATTGAGTCAATTCCAACTCATAGCAACCCACCCATTGAGTTTCCAAGGTTGTAAATCTTTATGGAAGCAGATTGCCTCATTTTTTTCTTTTGCAGAGTGGCTTGTGAGTTCAAACCACTAACCTTTTAGTTAGCAACCAAATGCCTTCATCACACCACTAGAGCCAGAACCTCCATCACCTAATCACTAAAATGAGGATCGAAATCATATGTGTATTGCTTATCACAGGATTATTGTGAAAAGTTGAGGGAAATTACATTAGAGAGGAAGGTATATGTTATAGATTAAATTGCATTTTGTAAATCTTAACTTCGGCGTCTATGGTTAAGGAGCTCTGGTGGCATAGGGGGTAAGGCATTTGCCTGCTAACCAGAAGGTCAGGGGTTCAAACCCACCAGCTGCTCTATGGGAGCAAGATGAGGCAATCTACTTTCATAAAGATTTACAACCCTGAAAACCCAATGGAGGTCACTATGAGTTGGAATTGACTCAATAGCAGTGAAGTTTTTTTTTTTTTTTTTTAATGCTGGTGGGTATAATCCCATTTCTGAATGGGTTGTCTATATTATTGAGGCATGATTCGTGTAGGGTGTCTTTTGAGTCAATCTCTTATTAAAGGATCAGATTAGGCAAGCAGAGTTGGGGGAGGAGAGACGCCAAGCAACATGAAATTTGCCCAGGAGCAGGAGCTCAAAGATACAAGGACATTGCTCAAAGCCTTCGTCTAGAGCCATCACCCAGAATTAGGACTTCTAGTTTCCTAAATTATGAGAAAATAAATTTCTGTTTGTTAAAGCCACCCATTTGTAGTATTTCTATTATAGCAGCACTATATATCTAAGGGAGCTCTGGTAGCATAGTGCCTAAGGCACTTGACTGCTAACCAGGAGGCTGGTGGTTCAAACCCACCAGCCACTCCTTGGAAGGAAGTTTGGGCAATCTACTTCCGTAGTGATATTGTTATGTTGCTATGTGCCGTCGAGTCAGCCCTGACTCATAGTGACCCCTCCTTGGGTTTCCGAGGCAGTATACTACGGAAGTAGGATTGCCCAACCTTCCTTCCAAGGAGTGGCTGGTGGGTTTGAACCGCCAGCCTTCTGGTTAGCAGTCAAGTGCCTTAAGCACTATGCTACCAGAGCTCGGAAACCCAAGGAAGGGTTGCTATGAGTCAAGTCTGACTCGAGGGCACAGAACACCACCAACAACAATATATCTAAGGCAGAACTCTATAAAACACTCTAGACGTATTAATATATATATTTTTTATCATTATCTCTGTTTCTCCTCAAATACCCAAAATATAGATTGGAAGCATCACACCTGCTTTTAATAGAGACATTTGAATATTAGTCACTAACTGATTCAGATCATAAGCAGTAGTTTATTTTTGTTTGCAGTGTCTTAAATGGCAGAATTATGTTATCATTTGAATTGGCACATGGTCACTGAAGAAATTAATTATGCAGCTCCTGATTTTCATTGATTATTCTTCTAGGATAATTTATTATTCATTCATGGCCTAATCTCTGAGCAATTTTATTTCAGCTATTCATACCCTTTATCATTCATACAACCAATTTTTATTGGATTATATGAATAAGATACAGGCCTTAAATCCAGAGATTACAATTCATTGTAAGAAATGATAGGCAAACAACTAAAATGTATCCTGGTGTTAAGATGTGTGTGTGTGTGTGTGTGTGTGTCTATCTATGTATCTGTCTGGGGATGGCTTCCTGGGGAGGTGACTCCTGTGTTGAATTTTTAAAAGTAAGTAACAAATGATGTTAGCTAAGTGAGATAGTAGAGTAAAGAGCAGCAGGGAGTGATGGTGGTAAGGAACTGTTCTCAAGGCAAAAAAGAACATGTGTTTGCCAGAGAAAGGAATGCATGTAACAGTAGAAATGGTAAACTCCCTGTTGCAGGGAGATATTGAAGAGCACATACAGGAAGTCTAAGAGATTCAGTGTGTTAGAAACACAAGATGAACATCACAGTGTGGCATGAGTGAGAACAGAGAGAGAAGCAGAAGACAAGTTATATGTTCTAAGCTGAGGAGTCTATAATTTCCCTTAAATGTTGTGGATAGCTATTGAAGAATTTTAAGCAGATCTGTGACTTCATTGGATTTGGATTTCATAAGTTTTGAAATCTGATAGACCTATGGCAACTGCATTGATTAGGTCTGTGGTGGGGGACTATTGCAATGATCTGGGGGAAACTACAAAAAAAAAAAAAAAAAAAAGCATGTACTGAGATATTACCAGGGGATAATCTTCAATGAATATCAGAAAGTAAGAAGTATCTTCTTTCTTAAGAATTATCAGTGGCTTTTCAATCCCAATAAAAATAAAATCCAAATTCTCTTGAGACTCCTCTTTAAAGGAGGGCTTCAAACTGTTTCGTCCTGGTTCAGTCATGGCCGAGGAAATGAAATCAGAACTGAATTTGTAAAATGTGTATAAACAGATGACAACTGGAATGGGGAAAAGTATACATTGATACTCTTCAAGAAACTTAACCTCCTTCTTAGAAAATGAGGGCAGTGTGCGTTTTGTGTAGCAACCAAATCTCTTGACAGGCAGAGTGGAAAAATGGTACACTGCTCAAAGATGGTGGCCAGCCATGGCACTATGAGTGTGTGTCATTTTCTACCAGAAAACCCACTGTCATTTAGTCAGTTCAGACTCATAGCAACCCCCATTGGGTTTCTAAGACAGTAAATCTTTATGGAGGTAGATTGCCTCATCTTCGTTCTTTGGAGTGGCCAGTGAGTTTGAACCACCAGCCTTCTGTTTATCAGTCAAATGCCTTAGGCACTGCACCAGCAGAACTTCTGTCACTTTCCACAGTCCTGACAGTAATCCAAACTTTCACATCAGGCTGCTGAAAGGTCTCACTAAGCTTCTTCTGAGTCTCCTACTCCAGAGTTTTGACTCACAATTTTTCCTGGTTTGATTATCATCCTGCTTTGCCCAAATTAAAAAAAAAAAAAAAGTCTTCTGATTTTGCTTTGTCAGCTATGACTGAACTGGGTTGAATAAGCTCAATATTCTGTTGTAAAGTGTCTGAGACCTGGCTCCCATCTAAGCAGCAATAGATTTAGTTTGCCCGGCTTTAAATCTCAGCTCATCGTCAATACCTGCACACCCTTGTGCAAATTACGTAACTTCCCTGTGATTCAGTTTCCTAATATTGCTAAAATGAGGATAAAAATCACAAGGTACTTATGAGTGAAAAATCTGATAATCCATCTAAACTCCTAGCACAATGACTGGGTAATGAAAAGCCCTCCATAAATGGTGGGTAGTAAACACATCTCATACCATTCTTTATATTGACTATAATCTCATTGGCCTTCTGAATGATCCTAGAGCACAGAATTACTTCTCCAGCTTTGGAGAATTGTCCGTTTTGGCCTTTAGCCTTGAAAATTCTTTTTCCTCTTTTTCCAATGGTCTGGTTCTCTTGTGGTCTTCACCTCTTGGTTTAAAGAGCACTTCCTGAGTGATCTTCCTTGAATATTGTCTAAGATACATATCTTACTGTAATTCTCCACCATAACAATCTATTTATAGTCTTCATAGACTTCAACACATAGCAGAAGATCTAATTCTCCTTCCTTCCTATGTTTATTTATTTATTTAATAATTATTTACTTTATTTGTTAATTGCATGTTTCCCCAACTAGACTATAAATTTTAGGACAATCATATGTTCTTTTGTGTAATTTTGTATTCATCGATCCTAGCCAGTGTCTTGTTCTCAGTGTTGTTGTTGCTGTTGCTGTTATGTGCCGTCAAGTTGGGCCCAACTTATAGTGACTCCTCCTTGGGTTTCCGAGGCAGTATCATTGCGGAAGCAGATCGCCCAACCTTCCTTCTGAGGAGTGGCTATTGGATTTGAACTGCCAGCCTCCTGGTTAGCAGTCAAGTGCCTTAGGCACTACACTACCAGAGCTCCCAGCATTCTAAATAGTAAGAGAATAAATTCCTTTTTGTTTAAGACATCTATTTGTGATGTTTCTGTTATAGCAGCACTAGAGAACCAAGACATATACACACTCCTTTCTCATTTATTGACATGGTTTGATTCCAAAGACCAGCTCATTATGTGAAAATATGTGTTATGCAAAAATGAAGGTAGACCAGCTCAGATCACAAAATGTGGGATAAGCATTTCATTACATAACTGCCAAGCCACTCAGGACCATGGCCCAGCCAAGTTGACGTATTAAGCATCACAGCCAGCATTACTCTCACCTTGCACCTCAACATTTGTTACTACCAGATGAATATCATTGATGCACAATGGAGTTGAATAGTAGATTTTTCACTACTGTTGTTAATGCAAAATGTCAAATAACTAGGCAGTTGATTACTGAAGAATAAATGTATACTAAATTCTGAATTCTGACAAGGAAAACTGAGTGTATGTATGTTCACATATACATATATACATGTGTGTGTGTGTCTGTGTGTGCCAAAAACGCATCTCTGTAGAATGGATTCTAATTCACGGCTACTTTATAAGTTGTTGTTGTTATTAGGTGCCGTCAAGTCATCTCCAACTCATAGCCACCCTATGCATAGCAGAATGAAACACTGCTTGGTCCTGTGCCAGCTTCACGATCTTTATTATACCTGAACCCATCATTGCAGCCACTATGTCTATCCATCTCATTGAGGGCCTTCGCCTTCTTTTTTGACCCTCCATTTTACCAAGCATGTTATCCGTCTCCAGGGAATGGTTCCTTCTGACAACACAACCAAAGTAGGTCAGATGAAGTCTGGCCATTCTCACTTCCAGGGAACATTCTGGCTGTTAGTTCTTTTAGCAGACCATGGTACTTTTGGCATTCTTCTCCAACACCACAACTCAAAAGCATCAACTCTTCTTCGATCTTCTTTATTCATTGTCGAGCTCTCATATACATAAGAGACGATTGAAAATACCGTGACTTGGATTAGGCACACCTTAGTCTTCAAGGAGACATCTTTGCTCTTCATCACTGGAAAGAGGTCTTTTGCAGCAGATTTGCCCGATGGAATACATTGACTGATGCCTTGACTGCTGTTTCCATTGGCATTAGTTGTAGAACCAAGTAATATGAAATCCTTGACAACTTTAACCTTTTCTCCATCCAATACGAAGATGTTTATTGACTAGTTGTGAAGATTTTTGTTTTCTTTATATTGAGGTATAAGCCATACTGCAGACTGTGGTCTTTAATATTCATCAGTAAGTGCTTCAAGTCATCCTCACTTTCAGCAAGCAAAGTTGGGTCATCTACATATCACAGGTTGTTAATGAGTCTTCCTCCAATCCTGATGACATGCTCTTCTTCATATAGACCAGCTTCTCAGATGAGTTGCTCAGCATACAGTTTGAGTACGTATGCTGAAAGGATACAACCTTGACGCATTTCCTTCTTGATTTTGAACCATGCAGTATTCCCTTGTTCTGTTTGAATGACAGCCTCCTGATCATATTTGTGAAAGCAGACTACCACATCTTCTTCCTGTGGTGACACTGATGGTTTCAAAGCATTGATCTTTTAGTTAGCAGTCAAATATTTAACCACTGTGCCACCAGGGCTTCTTATACATATATACATGCATGCATGCAGGTATGTATATATGTATATGTACATGTATGTGTATATTTATTAATCTATAATGCAATACATTAACTGATGGATATGGAGGGAGATGAGTAATTTGGGTGGTAAAGAGAGATGAACATATTAAATCTAGACACGTAGACACAAATATAACTGTGATAAAGGCATATTGAGTATTTGGACTGAATCACAGAAGAGAGCATTGAGTTCAAGATAGTGTCAACAGATGCAGTTGTAACCATGGAAATGGATTCACTCACCCAGGAAGGTGAGCAGAGACAGAGATTTGGTAAGAAACTCCATAGAGCAAGCATCACTCTTCAGGATGCAGAGGAAGAAGACAGCAAGGGAACAAATAGCAGAGGTGGCATAAAATAAACAACATAACATGAGCAAATGGTGTCCTGGAAACCAGGAGAGAAGTTATTTAAATATCTAAGGGCAGCCTGATATTCCAGATTTTCCAATCCTTCTATAGACTACAAGGATACAGGCGTTCTTCATAAGCTATACTCCATTTCCATGATTCTCACCTCTCTTCAAGCAGACACATTCCTCTGAGTTTGTCTGTCTTGAATTTTTCCCTAACTTTCATCATTATTTCCAAGGTATTTAATTAGGTAACATTATTTTTCTCCCACTCTTAATGTTATCAAGATTTTAATTTTGTGGTCCAGAGACCTTTCTTTTAGCTCTAAACTTTCCTTCACTCAAGGCTGGTGGAAAGATCTTCAGATTACTTTATTTTTTCTTTCTTTTTTTTTTAAACTTTTTATTGTGATTTGAGTGAGTTTCCAGAGCAAACTGGTTTTCTTGATTCAACAGTTCATACACATTTTGCTTCATTACGTTGACTGCAAGCACCACAATATAACAGCACTTTTCCCACTTCCTCCCTTTGTTTACTGTTTACATTCATCCCTCTTTCCTCTCCCTTCCTGTCTTCTGAGCTTTATCCTGGGGAAAATATTGCCCTTTTAATCTCATGTGGTTGAT
Organism: Orycteropus afer afer; assembly: GCF_000298275.1. Classification (NCBI taxonomy): domain Eukaryota; kingdom Metazoa; phylum Chordata; class Mammalia; order Tubulidentata; family Orycteropodidae; genus Orycteropus; species Orycteropus afer. The sequence goes on along the minus strand of NW_006921698.1, from coordinate 5,024,549 downwards.
TGTTCTAATGAGTGTATATCTCCCTGGTGTTAATGTCCACCTTATAGGACTGTCTACTGTTTGCCTGAAAGTGGAGCCATGGGGGTGAATTCACTTGTAAGCTTGAAGAGTTTCTAAGAGCCACAGTCTGGGGGTTCTACCAGTCTCTATCATGCCAGTAAATCTGGTAATTCTCATTATTTTCTTTTTTGTTCCACATTTGTCACTCATTCTATTTAGAAACTTCTGTTGTAATTCTGTTCAACATGATCATCAGTGGTAGCTGGGAACAATTTATTCTTCTGGTCTCAGGATCATGGAGGCTGAAGTTCCAATGGTTAGTCTTTTGAACTAATTGTTGCTGTGCATCTTTGATTTTTTCACTCTTCTTTGCTCTAGATGAGATGAGACCAATTGTTGCACTTTGGACGGCCAATCACAAGCTTTTATGAACCCACCCACTACTCACAAAAGTAGGATATAGACCACAGTCTTTGTATACTATGTTATGCCAATTGACCTTGGTGTCCCCTGGAACTATGGTCCTGAGTTCCTAGGCCTAGTGACTCATTACCATAAGGTGTTTGGTTACAGCTAAGAAGTTTTCATAATTTTGTCCCTTTTCACTCTGCTATATATATGCATATTTTTATAATATATAGAAATGCATATGTAAAAATATCATCTGCCAAACCAATTTGTGCTCATGTGGGTAGTCCTATTCACCTACCCATACCTGTTAATCTTGCCTGTATGACTATGTATCCCCTTGTAGGTGCAGGTTAATTATTTCTGATAATGTAAGATATATTATGTAATAGCTTTTACCTTTGTTGTCTGCCCTCTTTTGCACCTTGCCATAGCTTCCTTTTCCTTGGTGATAGTGTACTGTTTTTGTTAGCGCCTTAGGCACTATGCTACCAGAGCTCCCGATAGCGTACTAATTCCCCCTTTATCCTATATTGCCTTTTCCTTCACCCAAATTAATATTTGTATATTATCTAGTTTTAATATCAAGAAAAGGATGCTGTGCTGGAAATGCTTACTCATTTATTCTAAGAAATTTGGAAGACAGCTTCCTGGCCAACAGACTGGAAAAGATCCATATTTGTACCCATTGCAGAGAATGGTGATCCAACAAAATGTGGAAATAATAGAATAATATCATTAATATCACACAGAAGCAAAATTTTGCTGAAGGTAATTTAAAAATGGTTGCAGTAATATATTGCCAGGGAACTGACAGAAATTCAGGCTAGATTCAGAAAAGGGTGTGGAACAAGGGATATCATTGCTAATGTCAGATGGATCTTGAGTGAAAGCAACGAACACCTAAAAGATGTTCACCTGTATTTTATTGACTGTGTGGATTATAAGAAATTATGAATAACATTGCAAAGAATGGAAATTCCAGGTCTTGGGTTTCTGAGGCAGTATCACTATGAAAGTAGATTGCCCAATCTTTCTTCCGAGGAGTGGCTGGTGAGTTTGAACTGCCAGCCTTCTGGTTAGTGGTCAAATGCCTTAGGCACTAGGCCACCAGAGCTCCTGAGCCACTCCTTGGACAGAAGGTTGGGCAATGTACTTCCGTATTGATACCGCCTCAGAAACCCAAGGAGAAGTCTATATGAGTCAGGTCCGATTCAATGGCACATAACAACAACAGCAACAACAATCTATTCTATTGTCAGGAAGCTTTCCTAATTGTATTGAAGCAAATGTAGCTTTAAAATAAATTTGAAACAGATTGAAGGAAGGAAACAAGGGGTAAACTGTTAGCTTATCTGCTTGTTTTTGACTAAAGGCATTCTTAGAAACCTCGCAAGAGAGAATCTGGAGTATGGATTAGGTCAGTCCTAGTGAAACAGATCATTTCCAGTGAAAACAAGCCCATTATGACTTTCTCATTCCAAATGCACTATGTGTTCTGCCTACCTCTATTACTTTGATTATTGCATGACAACTCTTTGTCTTACAAACTATTTTGAGTATCTTATATACCAGCTCTGTTATCTAGCAATAGCCAAAAATACTATTGAAGACTCAGCTGCTGGTTCCAACTGAAATTTGTCATCATTCCTGGAAATCCATCTGGATCTGCCTAATTCAATGACTGAAGGAATTAACTGGAGTACCATAGAAAGAGCTGGCAGAGGAGACCCAAGTAATTAAATAACTTTGCACAATAAAGATGATGCTTACTTAAACTAAGCCCTTTGTTCCTGCTCAACTTCTCTTTTCACCTCTGGCTCTTTTGAACATTTGTTGCAGCGCGGCTTAATGCTAACAAAGCAAGTTGCAGGAAATGAATGTGGCATTAATATAGAAAGAGGAGAATTAGAGGAAAATGGATAGTGACTAAGCAATTGCACATAGAGCTTTACAAAAGGACAAGATCAAATGAAAGAATACCTTACATTTATCATTACATGAAACTAGAAGACAATTTTTGACTCAATAGGCAGGAAATTAGACACAAGATTCAGGTATTGTTAATGTAACTTTCATATTTGAGTCCCAGCTCATTGTAATGAAAGTCACCTCTCTGCCTCTCCTGGAATTCTAGCTTTTATGACATTTTTGCCAAGCTACCCCTGTAGTCATTTAGTCATTCATCCTAATAGTCTACAGCAGCACAGAGGCCACATCACAAGGTACAGTCTTTCTACTTCTGCAAATGAGTTCAACCACTTCAAAAGCCACTCCCTTTGTTCCTTGATTTCTTTTTGAGCTCCTAGCAACCGCCATTGTGTCAATTCTAAATTTAGATGCATTTCATGCATCTCTCTGAATCTCAAAATTATACTCCATCAGTGCACAACTGAGATTAAACCTTGAGTTCTTCAGTCTGGGCAGAGATAACTACTGTACAGTTATTTCTTTATGCATGGAAGCCTTACTACAGTAGGCTCACAGGAAGAACAAGGTAAAGCAGACAGGTGCTACAAATGGTAGAACTAGTAAATCAGTCATCTTACTTTCTGAACATCCCTTTTTCCCCTTCTCTGTCATTATAAATTCTTCACAGTAAATTCCATACTTAATTTCTCAGCAACGCCTTTGCAAATCATAAGTTCTAGTTAGATTGGCTTATGCAACCAACTAATTTAAGCCAAGTAAATTCTAGAAAAAGCTAACAATGAGGTAAATGGATCACACAGAACTGTTGAAGAAGTATTCCTCAGCACTTATGCCAATTTTTGGTAACATTCCTTACTTAGTCTGGAATTTTGCTATCTTATAGGAGAAAGACTAGGAAGCAGTGTGATGCCGAGTTAAATACCTGAAGGCATTTAGATGTTATATGCCAATCAAAGCATAAAACACAAGTGCTGTGCAGGGTATGCACACATACTGTATGCTCCACATACTGTCTGAACTTCTGACAAAGTCTGTACCCATGGTGCGCATTATTATCTTAAGTTCTTTTTTAAGACTTATGTGCCAGAAAGGAATCTCCAAGGCTATCACCTTCATTTCTTGCATCTGGGGAAACTATGGTAATTTAAAATCCCTGACAGGCACAAATTTCTCCTGTTTTTAAAGATATTCAGGGAATAAATTCTTAGCACTTCAGTATAAATTAGTAACAGCATTTCTGCATTCAGAGGGACAGAAAATTCACAGGTAATTTCCTGGATCATCTTATTTTTGCAAGGTGATCATGAAGCAAATGTTAAGGATAAATTTTCTGGAAGCCTTTAAGCTCAGCATTTAGAAATCATCAACAATAATGACAAAAGATGCTTTATTTATTTTTTTATGGTTGCAAGTTCACCTTTTGTTCTGAAAATTTGTAATATAGAGAGTATAGCAAACACTCAATAGATATTTTCTGACTGAATGAATTATGAAATAAATTCATATTGGTCATTAAGGCAGCAAGGAGAACATTTATGAAGTTACAAGCAGCCCCTGCTTCATTTCCTACGTGTTAACTGGCTCATTTGATGTCCAAGTGGGCTTTTAATCCAGTGACTGTTTGCTCTTCAGTATTACATCTTTCATAGGATACATGCTATCCATATAATGGCCAAAATGACAACTCTTCATTTTTTCCATGCTCAGCACTTATTTATTGACTTCATGTTATGTGTCTATACTTTCCTAGGATTGGGATAATGAAAGAAAATGACTTCATGTGGTACATGATCTAAAGGGAAATGTATATGTAAAAAAAATAAAGTGGTTGCAACAAAACCCATTAAGAACACTGAACTCTTGGCATTCTTGGGTATAACATCCAAACATTTAAGTATTTGAAAGTATTTCCTAAGCATATCTTTAGTTTTGAGACATTGATTTAACCATGAGCTTTGTGAGCCTGGCAAGCAAGAGCTAATCAAGTATTACATGTAGTTGTCATCTCCATTTTCACAGAACTTTGTTTATCATGGTGTGATCATGAGTATTTATATATGAAAGAACTCCCCAGAATTGCAGTATTTGAAAACCTGAGAATGGTAGTGGACACTGTTTCTCAAGGGCCTGTATTCAGTATTTCAGTTGATGAAGAAAAATCAACTCTTTCAGAGAAGCCTGGGCAAGTTTTGCAGCACCAAACCAAAGCGAACTCACTGTCATTGAGTCAATTCTGACTCATAGTGACCCACTTTGGTTTTCTGAGGCAGTAAATCTTTACAGAAGTAGATTGCCCAGTCTTCCTTCTATGGAATAGCTGATGGGTTTGAACCACCAACCTTCTGGTTAGAAGTCAAATGTGATAGGCACTAAGCCACCAGAGCGCCATGGGAGTTGGTTAATTTGCATCTCAAAGCATCATTAGAGTCTTTTTAGTCATAGGTGGAGTAGGAAAACTAGCATGTAAAGAGTCAAGGAAGTATGACATTTCCCAGTGGATGACACTAAATTGCTTACTGTTGCTGATACATGTAGGAAAAATAAGGCACATGTAGGAAATGTTACTACTGGATGGGATTCTTTGGGTAAGGGTGATCAGTCATTGTTGAACTTCAAGTTGGGAAATAATGAAGTTAGACATGCTTTTAACATCAATCATGCAATCAAACACTCTATGTAAGAATACTTCTTATTTTCTATTTTTAAGGCATTCTTTGTTTTGACTCCCTTAGAAATAAACATCAAAGCAAGGATATGAATAAAAGAAATTTTTATGTATGTATGTATATACGTATACATGAGATCCCAGGACACCACTTAATATAGTATTGAGACATCACCAGGGAAGGCAAAGCAGCTAAGGGTTTGTTGTCCTTCAAGTTATCCCTTTGGATGCTTACAGCCTAATTCCCTTGAAGAAGCCTGAGACCCAGTGTAAAATACTCATTTAAGACTACTTGTTCCAACCAAAGGACACAGAAATGAATGTATTTATATACTAATTCCCATCAGTTATTGATTAAAAACTGCTGTGCTGGGCTGAGGGGAATTAATGTTAACTCTGGCTTCCTAAGCGGGTGACAAAGTGGTCACCAGTGACCAGAAAATTCCCTCTTTCAATGCTGTGTAGTCTTGGGCAGTGAGTACCACTAAGGTGGTAAAGGAGAAAGGCTATGGTGCAGGCAACAATGACATTTGCTATAAGGATGATTCCAATGCTACAGTGATGGGGAAAAAAAATGCTGTTTAGAGTTTTAAAAATCTATTGCCACAACTAGAAAACTATTTTAAAATACATATGAGAGGAACTGTAGCTTTTCACTTTCTACTCCTCTAGATAATCCTCTACATTGTTAAGCTCTTATTCAAGAAGCTTTTACTTGTTTTTGTTGCTGTTATTTGCCATCGAGTCAGCCCCGACTCTTAGCGACCCCTCCTTGGGTTTCCGAGGCAGTTATCACTACAGAAGTAGGATTGCCCAACCTTCCTTCCGAGGAGTGGCTGGTGGGTTTGAACCGCCAGCCTCCTGGTTAGCAGTCAAGTGCCTTAGGCACTATGCTACCAGAGCTCCTAGCTTTTACTTAGTTTAATTTTATTTGTTTCTCATATAACCTCTGAACATATGTAAGGCTGACAGAATCATTCTCATATTACAGATGAAGAAGCTAATTCAAAGTGATTTGAGCACTCTGTTACATGGCAATTGTGAAAAACTGGGTCTTCTTATTCCTACTGTTCTTTCCATTTGACTATAGTAACAGAACATTGAACTTATCCATGGATTTCTCAGTGGTGATTCATTTAAAAATTAAAATTATTTTTGTTGTAATTTCAAAGCAACTTAAATATTTATCTTATGCCAATTATTTTTCTATCCAGTAAGAAAATACCATGCAGGGAATTGTATCATTTTCTTATTGATGATGTAAAAACTTGTGGGCCGTAGATAAAGGACAGAGAGAGCAAACATGAAGACAGAGGTTAGGAAAGTTGAATCATGCTAGTTAGTGTTACTGGCTTGAGAGAGGAGTTACACGACAGTAGACAGGTGAGTATTATGGAATGTAGTAGATGTGTGCCATCAAGTCAATTCCAGCTCATAGCAACCCTATAACCCCAAACTCCACTGCTGTCATGTCTCTTCTGATTCATAGTGACCCTATAGGACAGAGTAGAACTGATCTATAAGGTTTCTAAGGCTATAATCTTTATGGAAACAGACTGCCACATCTTTCTCCTATGGAGCAATTGATAGGTTCAAATTACTGACCTTTGGATTATCAACTGAGACCAACCCAATAGAGTTAAGTTTTAATTGGTATTGAATATGTTGAAGAGTCACTTAATGGATCTGAGTAATTAAAAGTAGATTGTTAAAAATTTGTAGAGAGGAGTTCAAATACTGTGTCAGGTAGGCAGACTAGAATAAGAACACAAGTTGTAAGATGAGACAAATAAGTGATCAAAGGTTCTTTGTTGTGGTGGTGGTTGGGTGCCATCAAGTTGATTCCAACTCATAACAACTTCATGATAAGAACAAAGAAACACTAAGGGCAGACTTGAGTTCAAGAGAGTGGTTTTTATCAGTAACATTTCCAAAAATTTTTAAATCTTGTGAGATGAACATTCAGGGGCACCATTCGGGACACCATAAGATTATTGGCTGCAATATATTTTTACATCACCATCTCAGATAACTCTTAAAAAAAAAATTACTAAGAGAAATTTTTAACTTAAGAGTTGAAAAAGATAAAAGGATTATTTTAAATGAACACAAACTGTGTTTTATTTATAGCTCATGTAACAGCTTAAACATGAACACAGGCATACCTCATTTATTGTGCTTCACTTTCTTGCACTCCATAATACTGCATTTTTTACCATCTGAAGGTTTGTGGCAACCCCGTGTCAATATCATGGTGCTATTTTTCCAACAGCTTGTGCTCCTTTCGTGTCTCTGTGTCACATTCTGGTAATTCTCACAATATTTCAAATTTTTCTTAATGCTACTGCACACCTAATAGAGTACAGGATAATATAAACATAAACATAGCTTTTATATATACTAGGAAAAACATTTGTATGACTCACTTTATTGCAAGATTTGCTTTATTGCAGTGGTCTGGAACCAAACCTACAATATCTCCAAAGTACACTTGTATACAGTAAATTACATATGCAGTATGACTATAATGGTAGCCTGCCATCTATCCTTACCAGGGAAATGGTGAAACCCTTAGGCAGTTCTTGTCTTTTTTCTGGTCTACTTTAACAGTCAACTTTTGCTTTCTTTATTTGGCCTGACTCTTTGCCACCCACTAATTTTCTTTAAGTGCTCTACACATCCTGTGCTATCTGTGTTAGAATACTTTTATCATTTGAATCTGAGTTTTCAAACAAATTTCAGAGAACTTTCAGTGCCTGTGTATAAACTGCTCAAAAGTCAGTATTAGGTATCTTTTGCAGATCTATCTTTGACCTTCCTTTTTTTTCTTTTGCCTCATCCAGCTTAGTTTTGTTACTCCACTCTTCTTTCTCCTCTGCTACTTGTGCTGGATAGAAGTGAAAGACATGAGAGGTAAACAAAAGAAAAGTTTTCACCTACTACATTTTTAAGTTAAGAGTATTTTTTCTTATAATTGTATAATATTCAGGAAGACTATATTCTTCCAACACCCACAGGACAATGTATTCAACATATAACTACAAGATATAAATCTTCCATATGTGCATTGAAGCAATGTCTGTACTGGCTCTGACTTGCACAGCCATATCAGAAAAGGAGATTTTTAGTGCATGTCCTTGGTTTGATATGATTTGAACATTTCCCTCTATTGTTTTTAAAGCATGCAATTTCTGAGGATTCAATTGAACATACCCCCAGTTATTTTGTGATGCTATTCTATAACCTTATTTGTGTAGGCTTCTAAGTATTCTTGGGCTGAAGACAAATTGGAAGGCAGGACACTCCATACTCTGTTGATTTCCAAATTCTTCTTAGTTAATTGAGATATTTCACATGGAAAAACCTATCCTATTCAGAAAAAGTATAAGTCCAGTTTAGTTTAGAAACAGCAAGGCAATTTGTCTTCAGTGTGATAAGCCATTACTTGAAAAGACAAACCTCAATTCATAACTAAGTGAAAAATTTTTTTGTCTTCATTATGTGGCAAATTTCAGGTTAAGCTTTGATGATATAGAACTGCCAAAGCTGGTGCCAGGTCACTGGGCAGAATCAATGTTTTTAGAAGACTTATACATTGATTAAAGGATTCTAGTGTAGTTGGTCCATTGCACTCTGACTGGGGAAATATCATGTTCCTTTTCAGCCAGTGTCTAATGTAGATGTTAGCTTTGACATGAGCATGGGTTGTTATATTTACTTTAAATTTTGTTTTAAATAAAATCTTCATGGTTATCTTTTAAGGATAAATGATAACTTATATTAATCATATATGCATGAGTAAGAATTAACAGTTAAAACACAACATTAAAATTACAAAGTTTTAATACAATTGGCTTCTTTTTCAATAAATAAAGATATTAGGAGTCATCATTCTTATCACAACAAGAACAAAGTAAACAAATTGAAAATCAACAATTCTTCATAGATCCATCAGAGAATCAAGGTCACAAGATAAACTGCTGCCCCTAAACCTTGAGAGACAGGAGAAAAAGGGAATCATGGTTTCTCAGGAGCAGAAGTCACTGCTAGAGCCTGGAAGGGACACTTAGGGATAATTGACTAAGATTTACAGCCTTGGAACAGAAATGGGGCTGTTATGAGTGGAAACCAATTTGATGACAGTTGAGTTTTGGTTTTGAGCATGCACTAGCTTAAAGGTATAAACTCCAGAGGGTCCAACCTTAAGAGGTGCTCCCACACTTTCATGAGTTTTACCTGAAGTGGCCTAACCAGGTTTTCAGGATAAAGATGGGAGAAAAATCCTCTTGTGTTTTCAGAAAGGGGAGGGAAAATCAACCATTTTAAAATATACCTAGGGCTTTCTCTTTGTAACAGTAGCCTGCTCTTAAGGAAAACTATTCTATCAGAGCCTAACCAATATGGGTATTACTCAGGCTTGACTTACCTGGAAGGTCCCTATAATGTAACACAATGCACGGCCATGGAGTCAGATCTGACTCATAGCAACCCTTCCTTGGGTTTCCGAGGTGGTGTCACTACGGAAGTAGATTGTCCAACCTTCCTTCTGAGGAGTGGCTGGCGGGTTTGAACTGCCAGCCTTCTGGTTAACAGTCAAATGCCTTAGGCACTATGCTACCAGAGCTCCTGGAAGGTCTGTAGGTGACACATATCATTTGTACCCAACTTCTAATATAAAGGTTGGCAATTTGGATCTAGCTGGTGGCACTATGGTGGAAAAATCTAGCCACTTGTTTCTGTAGAGAAAACAGCTGAGAAAATCCTGTATAGTACATGGGGTTACCACGAGTCAGAATCAACTTGATAGCAACGATTTTGATTTTGGTTTTTGGAACCTACCTGGGAAAAAGAAGTACCCAAATGTAGCTCCCTCTACTCTTCCTGTCCCACCAAAAGTGGGGGGGGCAACAGAGGAAGCTTTGAAACATTTCTGAAGGTCACGATTCAAGGACACAGACACATTGAAAGATAAGATCTAATCACACAATTCTAAAATGCTTCTCCCCACTCACCACCACATCAATAGGGTTTCTATATAATGTCAGGGGAATTACACCTGAACGAACTGTAAACTTCAGATGTTATTTAAGATGAAGTCTCTACGAAAACCCAAAGATAACAGCCAAGACAAAAACTAGGACAAGGAAATTCTAGCCTCTGGCACCAGAGTACAGAAAACAGAAAACACATCCTAGTTGGGAAGATAATTTGTGCCAAAATAGTAAGATTGGAAAGTGTATATAGCATTAGAGGGAAGCAACACTGCCTCCAGTCAGAACAGTGTAGAAGGGGACCACGAGGGTGGGGGAGAGGGAAAGGGCACGTACGCACGCAGAGGTAGGGAAGAGGAGCAGAATATCTTTTCTCAGCCAGGGAGCTGCCTGAAAACTATTCCATCTCTAGTTGGTCATCCTTGACCATCCCACTGAACACTCTGGGTTGGCAATGCAGAAGAACAAAACTGACAATCGTTTTGGTTCTGTGCAATGAAAGTCTTCCATTGACAAAAAACCACATATAGTGGTCAAGCAGAATGACCTTTTTCTTGCTTGTAGTCTTTGCAGAAACTCTGTGTGTGATGGGTAATTTTTTGAGGCAACCTGGCTAGGGTATGATTCTCAGTGGTTTGGTCAAATGCTGGACAGGTTGCTGTTCTGTAACGTAATGTAATATAATGTATGTAATCACTGTCCAATGTATGATCAATCAGGCAATTGAAAGGGGAGCTTTTTCTGAAGTGAATATAGTCCACTCCTGGGGAGTCCTGATGATGCAATGGTTAAAGTGCTCAGCTGCTAACCAAAAAGTCACCTATTCAAGTCTACTAACTGCATTACAATAGAAAGATGTGGCAGTCTACTTCCATAAAGATTTACAGCCTTGGAAACCCTATGGAGCACTTCTATTCATTACTATGGCATCACTGTGAGTCAGAATGACTCAATGGCAGTGGATTTTGCTTGGTCTGCTTCCAGAATATGAATGGATATTTTAGTAAATCTTGCTCACTCTCAACTCTGCACTCTTCTTGTCACCTTACTTCCTGATCTTCGGATATAAGCCCGCTGAAGTCTCCAGTTTGCCCCCTGACTGGCAGATTTTGACCTCACCAACTCCTACAATCCCTTGAGCAAGCAAAGGACTTTAGACTGCTGCCACAGATTTTGGATATGCCAGTCCCTATGATAGAGTGAGCCATTTCCTTGAAGTAAATCTCTCTCTAAATATGTCTCACTGGTATATAGAGAGAACCCAACTAAGACTGTGGAATAAACTGTGTGGACAACCCTTCATCCCCACCACGGGTGAAGACTAGCACCTCATTATTGTCAAACAGAATGAGGAATCCCTGGTATCTGGAGAAATGAGTGTTGGTGATAAAACGAAACCACACCTCCTGGACCTTGAGATTGAACAACAATGGAACAACATTAGTCTATACCTCATGACTTCCTCCCAGTGAAAACGGGGATTTGATAATCCAAGTCTCATAGGTTTGTTGTGAGGATTAAATGGGGAAATGCATATGAAGTTCTTCTCTAGGGCTCTGGTAGCAGCAGCATTATTAGCAACAACAGTAACACAACTATTATGATTATGGAACACTGTTCCCATGACATTCAAAGAGTTAAGTTCTTCTTCTTCTTTTTTTTTTTCCTAATAGAAACACAACATATGAAATTCAACAGGCTCAAAAGAACGTAGAGTAAATACGTCTCCTTTCTTCTGCTGCTCGCAGCCATAGTTTCCTTTCCAGGAGGCAGTCACTTTCATAGAGTCTGGTATCCTTTCAAAATATTCCATACATTTATAAATATTTATTGTTTCCTCAAAAATGACAGCACATTATATAATTTTTACCCTGCCTTTTTTTCACTTAAGTATATGTTAGAATGTTTTCCTTATCGGTACATATAGTCCTCCAAACCAAACCAAACTCATGCCATCATCTAGTTGATTACAACTGATAGTGATCCTCATTGGGTTTCTGTTTTGGTTATCTAGTACTGCTCTCACAAGAATATACCACAAATGTGATGGCTTGAACAAACAGGAGTTTATTCTCTAACAGTTTGGAGGCTTTAAGTCTGAGTCCAAAGTGCCAGGCTCTAGGGGCTGGGTGAAAGCCCCTCAACCTTGGCCTACAGCTCTGCCGTTTGCTCCCGGCCCACTGAAGCTAGAGGCATTTCTTCACTCAGACAGCTGCTGGTTGCTGAGACTGACAAGCCCAAGGTCGACAAATAAAAAGGCGCAGTCTCAATATCAGCAAACCACACGACAGGCCTTTAATTCAAGTCCGTTGGAAGTTCCAAGGTCAGCAGAGCATGACAGGCTGCTGAACAATGACACAGCTACATGCAGGGTTCAAGCGTGTCATAAGCTAGAGATCATCCCAAAGCTGTTTCTTATATATGGGAAGCAGACTACATCCCTAAAGCAGGTACTCCGCTGCCTGTGGTAGATCCCACTATGGAGTTAATTACCAGTCTCATCATGGGGAGTAACTACCACCAGGTGCCCAGTCACTCAACCAGGGCCAGCCAAATTGACACACAACCTTAACAACCACAATTTTCAAGACTGAAAATCTTTACAGAAGCAAACTATGCCACCTTTCTTCTGCAGAACAGCTGATGGGCTCAAACCATTGACTTTTGGTTAGGAGCCAAATGCTCTAACCACTATACCACCAGAGCTCCTTACATACAGTTCCAGTTAGCTATAATTATGAAAGTGATTTGTACATTATTTATTTATATCTTGATTTTTATTAAGTCAATAGTATTTTTGAAATTGTCCTATCATGATTTCTACTTCTATTAATGTTAATTACTGCACTAGATTCACATGAAATGTCTTTTACATTCTTTTAAAAATGTAGGTTGTACATTTTAATAGGGAACACCTCATGTGGTTTTGACCAGTTCTTTTTATACTACCTGATTTTGCACTCAGAATTATCTCTTTCATTGTAGAATGGTAGTAAGCAAAGGTAGACAAAGTCTGTTGGATATGTACACTTGTAGATAATCGCCACACTTCAAATTATTTACATAAGACCATGTTCATTCTAATGGACTCTTTAATTGCCAAACAATGAATATAGACTAGAGAATCTATTTTAATTTATGGGCAAAGATGGATGTTAATTCAGGATTTGTGTTTATAAAGGCACATTTCTTCCACTTAAGTAAGCAGGATGAGCAGACATGTAGGAGGTCTAACCAGCTGCTGCAAACTAAGGCCCTCAGGGCCTGATTACAGAAGCTGGATGGATTTGCCTATTGCATGCAGGTCCAACTCCTGCTTGGCTCCCCATCCTGAAGTCAATCTTTTGGGCTAGCATCCAAGTTTGGCATCATTTATCTACAAGAACAGGTGCTCCCATAAAATGAGCTGCATAAAAAGCAAATGCTATGTAGAGCTCAATGATTTCTCACTTGGTGTTTGTGTAGATGGTATGTTTGGAGACAGACCGAGTTTCTCCAGAGTCTTGAGAAAATGAACAGAGAAAATGTAGAGATCAACGTTTTCCAGTGTAGAATAGCTGAAACATCTAGAAGGTTTTATTTTAAATAATTTATTTAAAAGTGCATTGATTCCCCAAATGCCTTTAACATGATTTAGCCTACATTTTCTGGTATCAGAAGTCATGCTAGTATATGGGTGATACTTGACACAGTGTTAGAACAAAAGAGCAATTGGTGAAATGTTTAAAAGTGATTGTGGGGGTCAATGAGGATAGAGGAAAGGCTAGAGCAGAAAGAAGTTGAGGCATTTGCAGATGAAAAGGAATCTATTAAATTCAGATCAAATCAAATATTTTTGGGGCTCTCACTATTACCAAAGTACTGGGGTTAGTACAAAAGATATAAATCTCTGGAGAAAGTTCAGGAGATTAGGGCAAACTTTTATAAAGAAATGTAATTGGAGAGTTTACCTAAAGGTATGAACAGAGTTTACATGTCTGAACTTCACGACTTCAGATTGGTTCAGCTCCCAGCTATTTTAAAATCTGAGGTCCTTCTGCATTGCAAATGTTAGTAGGGTCAGGGCACTTTGAAATTTTTTGTTTGAAATCTGTTATACATTTCTGAGGACTTAATGACAAAAGTAGAAGCACAATCCAATCTGAACAGCTAATTATCTGAGGCATCTCTTGTTCATCTCATTACACCAACTCAAAAGGCCAGATGCCATCAAAATTTAAGAGTACAATGCCACGTTTTAGAGGTGAGGGATGCTTAAAAATATAATACCCTGATATTATCACTTACTTACTGTCAATTATTCCAAAGCTGAAATAACATGATTTCTAAGCTAGGGAAAAGCAAAACAAAAAAGAACCCTCAGAATTCTTAGAAATAAATCTCTAAATTTTACTATTTAAGATCACATGGGTTTTAAATTGAATAAAAGCAAAAAAAAAAAAAGTAAAATATAAAAATTTAATATTTCTCTACTTATATCACTCACATACATTAAATATAATTGTATAAATGAATTCTATACCATAAATGTAGCTTCATTTTGAAGTTTATACTCGAGTTTTGATGTTTTCAAAGAATATTGTTTCTTTAAGCTACAATATACACCTATGCAATTGGTATCTACTTTTAAGGAGCACTGGTGGCCTAGTGCCTAATGCATTTGACTGCTAACCAAAAGGCTGGCTTTTCAAACCCATCAGCCACTTCTTAGAAGGAAGACTGGGCGGTGTACTTCTGTAGTGATACCACCTTGAAAATCCAAGGGGTCACTTTGAGTCTGGACCAACTCAACAGCACTGAGTTTGATTTAGAATAAAACTGATGATTTCTTTGTAATTGATCTTGTATATATTGAATAACTACAGTTAACCCCACCTACTTCAGAATTGCTCATTGGCACTTAGGACGACAAGTTAAATACTGCAAATCTTTCCTTGATGCAGTATTTTCATCTCCAGGTAATCTTATATGTCCTTTACAATTCATCTTTTCTCCTGAAGGACTGCTCAATCAGTCAGAAATAATACCTATCTTTACTTAAACAGGAAAAGTTTAAAGTTGGCATATGTATGACTGTTATAAGTTAATTTACAATAGAATTTTTAAAGAAAAGTATAATAATCATTTGCACAGTGTCAAATTCTTTATGGTTTACAATGAGGGTAAAGAATGTCCACTTAATAGTACTTAGTCACCAAAATGGAGCTACATATTCAATTGTTTGCTTATTGAAATATTTAGGTCCTATGAAGTCACATCCACTGTCTTGGTTAAGTCTATCTTAAGTAGAAGGACATAGTATTTTATACTTCATGTTATTTAACTCATAAAATACACCTCTAAGGAGGAGAGATGATAATAAAAGGTGAGATTGGTTTAATATCTATTTTCTGAGAGGCAAAGAACTTCTAGTGGCACAGTGGTTAAAGCATTTGGCTGCAGACAAAAAGGGTGGTGCTTCAAACCCACCAGCTACTCCATGGGAGAAAGATGAAGCATTTTGCTTCCATAGAGATTTACAGCCTTAGAAACCCTATGGGACAGTTCTACTCTGTCCTGTATGGTCATTATGAGTTGGAATTGACTTGTCAGCAGTGGATTTTGGTTTCTGAAATTGAAGATAGAGTTGCCTTTAAAGATTTATTCCAATTAGCAGCCAGTTCCCATTCACTCTGAGAAAATTTTCTGATGTTTAATATCTCCTTTTGATTTGGGAGAGAAATGACACGTCTGATGTTTAAGTTTATCTCTCTGAGCAAGAAGTTCAATTAAAGGTCTCAAAAGGGTACACAGTAAAATCAATTTAATATACTTAAATGACTCGTTATATATTTGATTGGGAAAGGTCATCACCAGCAAAGGAAATGAGTTATGTTTAGTGAACATCTTTTCATCATAGTCATTTGTTGTGTGGATTAAAATAGCAATGTGATTGCTTTATATTGGAACTCTGTCTCTGGTACATTATGACCTTAATGTGGTCACAGAGCTGAAGCATTATAGTTTTTATTTCTAACTGCATTTTCTTCTTTTCTAACTCTGTAGTACTTCTAGGAGCACAGGAAAATGATTAAAATTCTGGTTATTAATATGAACAAAACAAAAAGAACATCTTCAAAATTAAAATTCAGAGAGAAATTGAATCCCATAACAGAGTATTCATTTATATGCAGAGTATGCTAATAATCTTCAGTCTTTGTGCATAAGATCTAAGAATTCAATCAGTAAATCACATTAACAACAGAATCCAAAAATGAAAAGGCAAAATAGATTTTTCCAAGATAACCACTTCTGCTATTGATCAAAGCTTGATCTAGTTTCATATACTATTGACAAGCTGCAAATGGGGTTTTGTAGATTTACACATATTAATGTGTCATCAGCAAATGTTTTGGTAATGTTTTCTGTTACCTGTCATTCTTGGTTGTATCATGACTGTGACAGTGGTTGTTCCCTTCTCTGTTGTGATAATCACGCTCCAAAGAATGAGCAGCTTTAGGCAAGGAGGTGATTCACATGTTTGTTTATTTGTCAAGCAGATGCAATTCATTTGCTAGCACAAAGTGCACAGGTCCTTTCTACCCCATTGCTTACATAAAACAAGTTTCATTACCATTTATTTAATACTATTTTCTTCAAACTTGGAGTTTTAAGAGATTATTCCAGATATAAAGATGTCAGGAATATAATAAGGCCGGAAAATACTATTTTTAATAGGTGTTTTTCAGTATCATCTATAGTCCTTGTCTTTACTCCTTCCAAATATAGGGATTCAGTGTTAAGCAAGTCAGTGAGTCTGTGGGGCCACACTGGAGTTGCAGGAATATCTGGGGTATTTGAGGCCAGAGAAGATCTTCCATCTGTTGCAAGTTCTCCTGCACAACACAGCAGAAGCAGCGACATATTCCTTCCTGTGTCCTGGTCTAGAAAGGTCATAATATACTCAGAGGCTACAATAAATTCTACAGGGAAGTTTCCTGGTAATTACTAAGCCAGATGTGTTATACAATCTTACGGTATAGACAGGAGATAAATGTTTTTCTTTCAGAGTTTTCTTACTGTTGCTAGTGGATGCTGGTGTATGGCAGAAGACAGGCAATATAGTTTTTAAACAGTGAGATAAGATAAATATATTGGTAATAATAATCAGTGATGTCCTTGGAAAGGAAATGTGGCTGGAGCCACTCTGGTTAGTATCTTTTACAGAAGGCATATGGTTCATGGTATTTTTGCCAAAAAACAAAAACAAAACCAAACTCACTGCTGTCGAGTTGGATCCGACTCATAGTGAACCCTCCATGGGTTTCTGAGGCGGTATCTCTACAGAAGTATTGCCCCATCTTCCTTCTGAGGAGCAGCTGGTGAGTTTGAACTTCTAGCCCTCTGGTTAGCAGTCAAATGCCTTAGGCACTACACCACCAAATGGTGGTTATATCATTATGTTATAACTGTAAGTAAGAATTATCAAGATAAAGACCTAAGCAGAAATCATGTCTCTTAAATTTTTATCTTTCAACTATCTCTCAAATAGAATAAGAACTTGAATGCCATGATTTTTTTTTCTTTAATCTATTTTCTCCAAAAACCAAACCAAACTCAGTGCCATCGAGTTGATTAAGACTCATAACAACCCCCACTGAGTTTCTAAGGCTATAAATCTTTACAGAAATAGACTGTTTCATCTTTCTTCCACAGAGTGGCTGGTATGTTTGAACCACCGACTTTTTGGTTCGCAGCAAAATGCCTTAGCCACTACACTACCAGAGCTCCTTAACCTATTTTCTAGTGCTTTCTAAATAGTATTTCCAGATTAATCTACTTTGAGCACAATTCTGATTATGACAAATTCTTGCAAAAATAGTTCTCATTGTTTATACAATCAAATTCAAACTCCTTTTCTGCCTCCACCCTCTGGGTTCTGGCCAAAACTTAATTTTCCAGTCTTCTATCTGTTACTGTTTACCTTAATATAATCTCAACTTGACATATCATATACTGCCATAAAACTCATGATTTCCTTTCTCACTATTTTGTTACTCTCCTTTCTTCTCCCAGAATACCTTTTTATGATGTTATATCTACCAGGATAAAGCCCCACTTCCTAATAAACCTACCCCAAGGAAAGGAATCCTGAGATATGTTATAAACAAACAAACAAACAAACAAACAAACAAATACTTCAGGAGGCCCTTAAAGCTATTTGACAAATAGATCTTAAGAGAAGGGAATAACTACTAACCACTGCTGTGGAGTCGGATCCGACTCTTAGAGACCCCTCCTTGGGTTTCCAAGGCTGCATCACTATGGAAGTAGATCGCCCAACCTTTCTTCCAAGGAGTGGCTGGTGGGTTTGAACCACCAGCCTTCTGGTTAGCAGTCAAATGCTTTAGGCACTACAGCACCAGAGCTCCCAGAGGAGGGAATATAGGGTTTTCAACATATTTTAATAGTAGAAACACTTTCCTCATTATATTGAATTTTCCAATTTCAATCTCTCTCCTAGTGAAACAATTAAATATCCTAGTCTATGTGATGGAAATGGGGGAAGTGAGATGGAAAAATGGAGGAAGAGTTCAGCTATGAATGGAATGTTACCAGGCCGGTAGGATTATTCAGAAGTTTTCACTGTTAGTACTATAGTTAGACTGCCCAGTGCAGTAGCTACTAGCTGCAAGTGGCTATTTAAGTGTAAATTAATAAAAATTAAACAAGATTAAAAGTCCAATTTCTCAGTTACACCAGCCACCAGTTTCGGGTGCTCAATGCAACATGAAGCTAGTAGTTACTGTATTGAACAGTGTATATTTAAGATTTCCACTATGACTTGTTGTTAGGTACCATCGAGTCAATTCTGACTCATAGTGACCCTACGTACAATAGACCAAAACACTGCCCAGTCCTGCCCCATCCACACAATCCTTGCTATGCTTGAGTCCATCATTGCAGGCATTGCGTTCAGTCCATCTCTTTGAGAGTCTTCCCCTTTTTTTCATACCTTCCACTTTACCAAGCTTGATATCCTTCTACAGGGACAAGTCCCTTCTGACAACGTGACTGAAGTAGGTGAGATGAAATTTGGCCATTCTCACTTCCAAGGAGCATTTGGTTGCACTTTTTCCAGGACAGATTTGATCATTCTTCTAGCAGTCCATAGTATTTTCAGTATTCTTCGCCAACACCATAATTCAAAGGCATCAATTGTTGTTGTTGTTGTTGTTGTTATTTGCCTTCGAGTCGGCCCCGACTCATAGCGACCCCTCCTTGGGTTTCCGAGGCAGTTATCACTACGGAAGTAGGATTGCCCAACCTTCCTTCCGAGGAGTGGCTGGTGGGTTTGAACCACCAGCCTCCTGGTTAACAATCAAGTGCCTTAGGCACTATGCTACCAGAGGTCTTCCTTATTCATTGTCCAGTTTTTCACACTCACAAGGTGATTGAAAATACCATTGCTTAGGTTAGGCACACCTTAGTTTTCAAAGTGGCATCTTTGCTCTTCAACACTTTAAAGAGGTATGTGCAGTAGATTTGCCCAATGCAATACTACATCTGATTTCTTGAACACTGCTTCCATGGGCTTTGGTTATGGATCCAGATAAAATTAAATCCTTGAAAACTTCAATCTTTTCTCCATTTATCATGATATTGCTTATTGTTCTAATTTTGAGGATTTTTATTTTCTGTGTGTTGAGGTGTAATCCATACTCAACACTGTAGTCTTTGATCTTCATCTGTAAGTGCTTCATGTCATCTTCACTTTCAGCAAGCAAAGTTGTGTCATCTGCATATGGCTAGTTGTTGATGAATCTTCTTCCAATCCTAAGGCTGCATTCTTCTTCATATAATTCAGCTTCTAAGATTATTTGCTCAGCATACAGATTGAATAAATATGGTGAAAGTACAACCTGAAAGCACATCCTTCCTGATTTTAAACCATGCAATATTTCCTGGATTTGTCCAAATGGCTGCCTCTTGGTCTATGTACAATTACCTCATGAACAGAGTTAAGTGTTCTGGAATTCCCATTCTTCACAATCTTATCCATAATTTATTATGATCCACACAATCAAATGTCTTTGCATAGTCAATAAAACACAAGTTAACATGTTTCTGATGTCCTTTGCTTTCAGCTAAGATCCATCTGACATCAGCAATGACATCTCTAGTTCTAAATTCTCTTCTGAATCCAGCTTGCGTTTCTGGAAGTTCCTTGTCAATATAATGATGCAAACATTTTTGAATTATCTTCAGCAAACTTTTGCTTGGGTGTGATATTAATGATATTGTTTGATAATTTCCACATCTATTGGATCACCTTTCTTTTGAATGGGCACAAATATGGATCTCTACCAGTCATTTGGCCAGGTAGCTGTCTTCCAAATTTCCTGACATAATGCCTTCAGTGCAGCTTGAACTTCTTCCTTAAATACCATTGCCTCTTGATCATATGCTACCTCCTGAAATGACTGAATGTTGATCCATTCTTTCTGGTATAGAGATTCTATGTATTCTTTCCATCTTCTTTTGATGCTTCCCGCATTGTTCAGTATTGTGCCCATAGAATCCTTCAGTATTTATCATTTGAGGCTTGAATTTTTTCTCTAGTTCTTTCAGCTTGAAAAATGCTCTTCCCTTCTGGTTTTGTAATTCCAGGTCTTTGCACATTTCATTATAATAATTTACTTTGTCTTCTTGAGCCTCCCTTTGACATCTTTGGTTCAGATCTTTCTTCCATTCCCTTTAACTACTCTCCATTCAAGAGCAAGTTTAACAGTTTCTTCTGACATCAGTTGTTTGATCTTTTCTTTCTTCTCTGTCTTTTTTGCTTTTTTTTTTTTTTTTTGCTTTCTTCATTTATGATGTCCTTGATGTCTTCCTACAACTTGTCGGCTGTTCAGTCATTGAGCTTCAACAGGTCCAATCTATTCTTGAGATCATCTCTAAGGACTCAAGGTCATATTTTTGCTGTTTTTTGACTTGTTTTACTTTTTTTCAGCTTCAACTTAAACTTGTATATGAGCAACTCATAGTCTGTTCCACAATCAGCGCCTGGCTTTGTTCTGACTGGTGACATTGAGCTTCTCCATCACCTCTTCCCACAGGTGTAGTCAATTTCATTCCTGTTTATACCATCTAGAGAAGTATACATGTATAGTTCCCATTTAAGTTGTTAAAAAAAAAATGTATTTGCAACGACCAAGTCATTGCTCTTGCAAAATTCTATCATGCCATCACTGGCATCATTTTTATCACCAAGTCCATATTTTCCAATTACTGATCTTTTCTCTTTTTTTCAAATTTTGCATTTCAGTCTTCATCAGTAATTATAAATGCATCTTGGTTGCATGTTAAATCATTTTCTGCCTGTAGAAATTGGTAAAAATCTTCAATTTCTTCATTTTTGGTCTTAGTAGTTGGTGTATAAATTCGAATAGTATTTGCATTAACTAGTCTTCCTTGTTTTACTGCTATCCATAAGGTTTTCAGTGGCCAGCTTTTTCAGAAGTGAATGGCCCCACGCTTCTTCCCTAAAATTCAAGACTCAAGTTGCAATATTAAGGGATTCTATGGGTAAAATACTGAACAGTGCAGGGAGCATCATAAGAGGATAGAAGAAATACACAGAGTCAATGTACTGAAAAGCATTGTTCGATGTTCAACCATTTCAAAAGGTAGCATATGATCAAGAACCACGGTATTGAAGGAAGAAGTCCAAGCTGAGCTGAAGGAATTGGTGAAAAACAAGTCTCCAGGAATTGATGGAATACCCATTGCGATATTTCAACAAATGGACACAGCACTGGAGGCACTTACTTGTTTATGCCAAGAAATTTGGAAGATAGCTATAGGGCCAAGAGCCTGGAAGAAATCCATATTTGTGCCTATTCCAAAGAAAGGTGATCCAACACAATGTGGAAATTATTGAACAATATCATTAAAATCACATGCAAGGAAGATTTTGCTGAATAATTTATAAATGGTTGCAACAGTATATTGACAGGGAACTTCCAGAAATTGAAGCTGGATTTAGAAGAGGACATGGAATGAGGAATATAATTGCTGATGTTAGATGGATCTTGGCAGAAAGCAAAGAATATCAGAAAGATATTTACCTGTGTTTTATTGACTATGCAAAGACATTTGACTGTTTAGATCATAAGAAATTATCAGTAACATTGCAAATAATGGGAATTCCGGACACTTAATTGTGCTCATGAGGAACTGGTACAAAGACCAAGAGGCTTTCTTTCAGACAGAACAAGGGAATACTGCAAATTTTAAAATAGGGAAAGATGTGTGTCATGTTTACATATTTTCACCATTCTTATTCAACTGTATGCTGAGCAAATAATCTGGAAAGGTGGAGTGTATGAAGAACACAGGATCAGGTTTGGAGGAAGACTCATCAACAACCTGCAATGTGCAGATGACAGAAACTTGCTTGCTGAAAGTGAAGATGACTCAAAGTACTACTTATTGATGAAGATCAAAGACTACAGTGTTCAGTACAGATTAAACTTCAATTCAAAGAAAACAAATATTCTCAAAACTGGACCAATAAGCAACATCATGATAAATGAAGAAAAGATTTAAGTTGCCAGTGGATTTCATTTTACTTTGACCCACAATCAATATCCATGGAAGTAGCAGTCAAGAAATCAGGTGTCATATCTGTTGCAAAATACCTCCTTAAAGTGTTAAGTAGCAAAAGTCACTTTGAAACCAAGGTGTACTACAACGAAGCCATGGTGTTTTCAATCACCTATGTGTGTGAAAGCTGGACAATGAATACGAAAGACCGAAGAAGAGTGATGTCTTTGAACTGTGGTGATGGAGAAGAATATTGAAAATACCATGGAGTTCCAGAAGACTGAACAAATATATCTTGGAAGAAGTGCAGCCAGAATATTCCTTGGAAGCAAGAATGGCCAAAGTTCTCACCTACTTTGGTTATATTCTCAGAAGGGACTGGTCTCTGCCAAAGGATATCATGCTCGGTAAAGTGGAGGGTATGATAAAAAGGGGAAGACCCTCCACAAGGCAGATTGACACAGTGGCTGCATTGATGGGGTCAAGCATTACAAGTATTTTGAGAATAGTGCCAGACCAGGTGGTGTTTCATTCTGTTGCACATAGGTAGCTATGAATTGGAGCTGGCTCAACTGGCACCAAGTAACAAGTCTTTCATAGGTGTATGGATATTATCCTATATCTGACAGTATTTTGTTCAGGATATGTTCTTTTTGATGATGAATGCAACTCCATTCCTCTTCAATTTGTCATTCCTGGCATGGTAGACAATATGATTTTCCATTTCAAAATGGTCAATAATAGTTCACTGCAGGGAGCTCTGGTGGTGTAGTGACTAAGGCGTTTGACTGGTAACCAGAAGGCTGGCAGTTCAAACCCACCAGCCACTCCTCAGAAGGAAGATTGGACATTCTAATTTTGTAGAGATACCACCTCAGAAACACAAGGAGGGGTCTCTATGAGTCGAATAGATTCAATGGCATTGAGGTTTTTTTTTTTTTTTTTAAAGCACTACTCTATCCACATCATTAATGTTGACTCTACTTTGAGGAGACAGCTCTTCCTCAGTCATTTCTCCAGTGCTTCCCAACATGAGTGGCTCATCTTCTGGCACAATATCAGACAAGTCCCACTGCTGTTCATAAGGTTTACACTGGTCAATTCTTTTAGAAGTAGATTGCCAGGTCCTTCTTCCTAGTCTGCCTTAGTCTGGAAACTGCTGAAACCTGTCCACCTGGATGATGTTACTGGTATTTGAAATACTGGTGGCAAAACTTCCAGCCTCACAAAAACACATAAGTCATTATAGTTCAACACACTGACAGATGTATAATAGTACAGCAACTTATTTAAGATAAAAAAAAAAAAATTATATGTCTGAAAAGAAAATGAGTCAATATCTCTTTTATTTTTAATTTTTAAATGTATGATCATACAAAGTATTCCATTGTAACTATCTTCTAATTTCAGACTATTGATGAATGTTGATATAAAATCATAAAAATATGAAATTCTTTTATGACATTATTATAGACAAGTTTTAAAACTAAAAGTAAATTATATTGGGAAAAAAGTTTCAGTCAGCATGAAGCAAGAAGTAGAAGTTACACTATTTATGTAAACAAATGCATAACAACATACATACTTAATTCATTATTTGATTGTCTGCTATAACGACCACTAAAGAGGAAATGTCCAGGAATAATATCCTAAATATTCTACCTGTGTTGAGTTTCTTTTCATTTTAAAATAAAGACAGTGAGAGAATGAGAGTTTGATTAGGGAGATAGGTGACACTAAACAGACTTCAGTTTGTATTTGCAAGAGGTAGTTTATGAAGTCTGAGGACCTTTAAGTAGCACACAGGTGGATCTAATCATTTCCATAGGTTATATTTCCCCTCCTTCTGGAAAACTCTTTAGGCTTTTGGTCACTAGAAGTCTCAGTTAGTCTTGAAATTTTGGATTTGCCTCCTACATTCAAGTTCTCAAATGTTGGAATTTAAGAATGAACAATAGCCACATGATTGATTACTTTCCAGCAGAGTGATGTTATCTTTAAGTCATCATAGGTATTTTCATTTTAAATGTCTCCTGGGGAAAAACGTGGTAAAAGAATGCTGATTAGTGTACAACAAGTGTTAGTCAGCAAATCCTGAATAGAAAAATAGCAGTTTTTTCTCTTGCCCAATCCTATGTCTTATACATATAAATTAGCAGGGGGAAGAATATGTAGCTTAAGTTCCATGCTACTAAAGTTCATCTCTTAACCTCTTATATGGGAAGTCATGCATAATATATACTCTGCATAAGCACACTTAAGCTTTATTTAGGTTTTAGGTCAAAATTATATTGCTTCTTGCCCAAGGCCTAAGTAAAACATTTAGAACAAACGGAAGATTTGTTTTGATTATAGGACAAATTATAAAATTCAGGGCATATTAGAGAATAGTAAATTTACAAATATGAGAAAACATGACAATATTTCAGAGTAAATTTCATCAAATAAATTAATTTTTATTATGAAAAATAGCTATTTGGGAAGTAGCCTGGGGAAAGTATAATTCACTAACAGGTTTTAAATTGTTCTAGAGTTGTTACTGATTATACTAGCTAAAATTACCCCCCTGCCACCAGAAAACAAGATGGTTTTAATTAAATAGAGCCAAAATAAAAAATAAGATAGGATTTTGACTTGCTCATGGATTCTATAAATGCAGATTCATAGAGATGGATGGCATCTGCTTTTGTCCTGAAAACAAATCGTAACAAATGTGAGTCTGAGTTTGGAAAGGTAAAACTTCAGAAGGTAAAATTCTACTATGACCATGTTTAGTTATCTAATATTACTGAAACACTTTTTTTCTAATATAGTAAGAATTTTCAATCTAAGACATAGTCATGAAGAATATATTTTTTAAAAAATTTGAAACAGAATCAATTTGAAGAGCTTTATAGTTACTATAAGTACAATTTAGGAGCTCTGGTAGCATATAGCCTAAAGCACTTGACTGCTAACCAGAAGGCTGGCAGTTCAAACCCACCAGCCACTCCTTGGAAGGAAGGTTGGGCAATCCTACTTCTGTAGTGATATTGCCTCGGAAACCCAAGGAGGGGTCGCTATGAGTCAGGACCAACTCGACAGAACATAACAGCAACAACATAAGTGCAATTTACATTTACATTCACTAACTGCATATGAAAAATTTTTGCAATTATTCTTATAAAGATATGCACATATGCATATGATTTTAGGTTCTTAAGACAATTATGGCTGTATTCTGTGTCTAACACAACACAAGAGTACAAAAGCCAAGTTTTATGGGAAAATTGCTGGAGATTTCCATTGCACTAGTTTATTATTCATTTGTTCATGTGTTCATTTAAAATGTTAGAGGTTGCTATTTGTATATGACCCTGGCATTCCACAGAAGATTTTAGGTTGTTATAAAAGTTTCAGGGCTGGACCAATCAAGTGGCTATCTTTTGGGTAGTAAAATATTTAAGTAAACTAAACGCTATTCATATATTTCCATCCCATTGAGAATTTTCAAGTATGGAATTGACATAATGTTTTTGGAATTCCAATAAAACATCAGAGCATTTTTCAGATTGAAGAAGCATGCCAACTGTAGGTAACAATGAAATCTCAGGACTTATAAAATTTCTTGACTAATTAAACTGACTTTAAAGGTAGATTATTTTATTTGTTGTTATAGCTTTGCCATATTTAAAAATCAGTTTTAATTAAAAAAAAAAAAAAACAGAAAGCAAACAGCTAAGCACATTCTCCTTGACTACTGATCATTTTGCAATATAAAATGTCAGTTCTACCTGGGAATTCTAATGTCTAAGTACTTACACAGAGAAAGATTAATGAGAATGAAAATCACACTCATTTTTTTTTTTATCCAGTATGTATAACATAATTTTCCATGTCAATTATTAATTTTTGAGGGGCTTTTAAAAATTGACCTGAAAACATTAACTAAATTCAGTTGGTTGACTGTTAAAGTCATTGGGAAGTAAAAGTCTGAGAAATTGTTAAATATGCTTCAAGCATTTTTATCATAAGCATAAGTGAAATATTTTAGTAACTAACTTGCAAATAGTTTATATGTTTTGAACATATAAAATAAAGTTGTGGCTTTGCATATTTTTGGAAAATTGCCTTTTAAGTTAGATATTTCAGATATATTTTCCTTAGTTTTCTATTATGGCCTAGGAAACACATTTTCCCAGTTCTTGGAGGGGAGAAGGAACTCCACAAAATTTTCACTGCTTCAGCTCGCCCCTCTGAAGTGTGTACATCTATATTTCCAGGACAGGTCTGTGTTCCTGGGGGTTGTTGTTGTGTGTTGTCGAGTCGGACCCTGGGGCAGTAAATTGACAGAAGTAGATTACCCAATCTTCCTTCCAAGGAGTGGCTAGTGGGTTTGAACCTCCAGCCTTCTGGTTAGTAGTCAAGTGCCTTAGGCACTACGCTACCCGAGCTCCTGTTCTTGGGAGAGGTCTATGTTAATGCTGGTTTTGTCACTTCTCTGTGAGCAGCAGGAAGAAGTATTTTAAGCATAAGTATTATGCTTAAAATGCATGACCGTGTGCTCTCTGTAGGGAAATGCCCAGGCACTTGACACCATCTTGATGAACAGATTATATCTTTCCAGATAGCAGAAACAGAAGCTATGTTGAAGATAATATTTATCTTCCTTGGTAAATATTCTGGGAGCTCTGGTGGCATAGTGCCTAAGGCATTTGACTACTAACAAGAAGGCTAGCAGTTCAAACCCACAGCCATTTCTCAGAAGGAAGATTGGGTAATCTACTTCCGTAGAGATACTGCCTCGGAAACCCAAGGAAGTGTTGCTATGAGTCAGATCTGACTCAATGGCAGTTTGGTTTGGGTTTGGGTAAATATTCTTCATGATTTTGGAGTAGAACACCTATTGAGGTAAAACTACAAATAGCACAGAGACCCTGTCCCTTTTGACAGTGGACCATGACCTTGGGTATGGGTTAAAATGTAACATAAGCAGAGTCTGGTCATTCATCCTGCAACCAGAAACATTTAGTGATAATGTAAGAATTATCCCATCTCATCTCCTTAAGGATAAGACAGTGATAAACTGAGGCGGTCTTGCCAACTGCTACAAGGTTGTGAGTTTCTTCAAGCCAAGAGGATCACTCAAAATTGAATTTGAGTTCAAGACCATAACTTTAATCTATAAGCTAAGTATTTGGATTGCCAAAGCAAGGTTAAAACATACAATGAGCCCAAGATCTGAGCAATCAAGGATTTAGCTTTGAAAGCCCAGAAGGTAGTCCCAAACAAATGAAATTAAAATAGGAATAGATAACTTATCTGAG
Source organism: Orycteropus afer afer (assembly GCF_000298275.1). Taxonomy (NCBI): domain Eukaryota; kingdom Metazoa; phylum Chordata; class Mammalia; order Tubulidentata; family Orycteropodidae; genus Orycteropus; species Orycteropus afer. Next base: position 4,996,659 of record NW_006921698.1, on the reverse strand, counting down.
GTCATCCCAGGCAGCAGAATGTAACATGGTCAGTGATGCAGAGCCATTTTCATGCAGAAATGTCCAGTTGTCTCTTAATTATATTCACTTCATAGAGTTATGAGTGGGATTACACATACTCAAGGATCAAATATCCTTATACAAAAGAAAAGGGAAACAACAACAACAAAAAAAACCCCAGCTCATTGCCATAGAGTCAATTCCAACTCACAGTGACTCCCATAGGGTTTCCAGGGCTGTAAATCTTTGCACAAGCAGACTATCTCATCTTTCTTCAGCAGAGTGGCTGGTGGGTTTGAACCACCCACTTTTTGGTTAGCAGCCAATGCCTTAACCACTGCACCACCAAAGCCCTTCAAAATATGCTATAGGGAGTAGAAAGTTCCAGTGACTATGTGTCAGGCTTTGCCAGCTCTTACCTTGACATACATTTTTTTAGTAATTAGAAATTCTCAGCTCTTTGTCAGGTTCAATCCAGCCTTGTCTCTGAAACTAATCCTGACCTTTGACAGGAAAAAAATGAAGGAACTTGACTTAGAATCAATTCATCCAAGTCTGTGGCCAACCCTTTATTTTATTTCATGTTCTATACTTTCCCTTGTTACCCTCCCGAGAGGGATTGGGTCTCTGGGAGCAAGGTAAGCACGGGCGGGCTGTGCTTCCTCACTGATCTGCACTGAACACTTTTCCTTGTTACCCTCCCAAGGGGGACCGGGTCTCCGGGAGCAAGGTAGGCACGGGCATAGCACAGAGTAGCAGGCCGGAAGAGCAGGAGAAAAGGGTAAAACCCAGGAAGCCAAAGAGAAGAGCAATCAGCCGAAGGGATTAGGTGAGGAGGGGAAACTCAGGGATGCCCAGAGTAGCAGGCCAGAAGAGCAGGAGAAAGGGGATTAAAAGACAGGAAGCCAGATAGAGGA